>NW_022308136.1:0-10406 GCF_002776525.5 Piliocolobus tephrosceles | reverse complement strand
TTGTATTTTAGTAGAGACGGGGCTTCACCATGTTGACCAGGATGGTCTCAATCTCCTGACCTTGTGATCCACCTGCCTCGGCCTCCCAAAGTGCTGGGATTACAGGTGTGAGCCACCGTGCCTGGCCTTTAGTATATATTTCTAACAGATAAGGATGCCGTTTTTCTTTTCTTTTTTATCTTTTTTGTTTTTGAGACAGAGTCTCACTCTGTTGCCCAGACTGGAGTGCAGTGGCATGATCTTGGCTCACTGCAACCTCTGTCTACCAGGTTCAAGCGATTCTCCTGCCCCAGCCTCCGGAGTACCTGGGATTACAGAAATATGCCACCACGCCCAGCTAATTTTTGTATTTTTAGTAGAGACGGGGTTTCACCACGGTGGCCAGGCTGGTCTCGAACTCATGACCTCAGGTGATCCACCCGTCTCGACCTCCCAAAGTGCTGGGATTACAGGCGTGAGCCACTGGGCCCAGCCTCAGGATGCTGGTTTTCATAACTACAATATAGAGACATCAAAATCAGGAAAGCAACATTGATACATTACTACTGTCTAATCCTCAGACCCCATTCAGCTTTCTCCGGTTGTTCCAAAAATGTCCTTTATAGCAAATAAAATTCAGTTCAGAATTACACATTTAGTTTTCCTGTCTTTAGTTTCCATCAATATGTAACAGTTCCTCAATCTTTCTTTGACTTCATGACCTTGATACTTTCGAAAACTGCAAGCCAGTTAATTTGTAAAACAGCCCTCATTTTGGGTTCGTCTGGCGTCTCCTCAAGGTCAGATTCAGGCGTGCACCTTTGGCAGGAACATCACAGAAATGATGCCGTGTCCTTCTGACTGCATCCTGGTAAGCGGTGCACCATTTGGATTTACCCAATTACTGACATTAACTTTTCTTTCAATAACTTGATTAAAGTGATGTGTTCCAGCCTTTTCCATTGTAAAGTTACTCTTTGTCGCTTTGTAATTAATAAGTATCTTGTGGGGGGGTACTTTGAGACCATGTAAACATCCTACTCCTCACTAAACTTGCTATGTATTCCCTAGTTATTTCTGTCAGTGTGGGCTATGGGTTATAATCTATTAATATCTGTCTTAGTCCATTTGCGTTGCTAGAAAGGAATGCCTGAGACTAATTTATAAAGAAAAGAAGCTGATTTCGCTCACGGTTCTGCAGGCTATACAAGAAGCATGGCGACTGGGCTCAGTGGCTCGTGCCTGTAATCCCAGCACTTTGGGAGGCTGAGGCGGGTGGATCACCAGAGGTCAGGAGTTCAAGACCAGCCTGGGCAACATGATGAAACCCTATCTCTACTAAAAATACAAAAATTAGCCAGGCATGGCCGGGCGCGGTGGCTCACGCCTGTAATCCCAGCACTTTGAGAGGCCTAGGCGGGCGGATCACGAGGTCAGGAGATCGAGACCATCCTGGTGAACACAGTGAAACCCCGTCTTTACTAAAAAAAAAAATACAAAAAAATTAGCAGGGCATGGTGGCGGGCGCCTGTAGTCCCAGCTTCTTGGGAGGCTGAGCCAGGAGAATGGTGTTAACCCGGGAGACGATGGAGCTTGTAGTGAGCAGAGATCATGCCACTGCACTCCAGCCTGGGAAATAGAGTGACACTCCATCTCAAAAAAAAAAAAAAAAAAAAAAAATTAGCCAGGCATAATGGCACACGCCTATAATCCCAGCTACTCAGGAGGCTGAGGTGGGAGAATCGCTTGAACCCAGGAGGTGGAGGTTGCAGTGAGCTGAGATTGCACCACTGCACCAACCTGGACAACACAGAGAGACTCCATTTAAAAAAAAAGCAGCAGCAGCAGCATGGCACTGGCATCTGTTTCTGGTGAGGCCTTCAGGAAACTTCCACTCATGGCAGAAGGGGAAGAAAAGCAGGCATGTCACATGGTGAGACAGGAAGGAAGACAGAGAGGAGGAGGTGCCAGGCTCTCTTTAACAATCAGCTCTCGCCGGGCGCGGTGGCTCATGTCTGTAATCCCAGCACTTTGGGAGGCCAAGACTGGCGGATCACGAGGTCAGGAGATCGAGACCATCCTGGCTAACACGGTGAAACCCCATCTCTACTAAAAATACATTTAAAAAAATTAGCCGGGCGCGGTGGCGGGCGCCTGTAGTCCCAGCTACACAGGAGGCTGAGGCAGGAGAATGGCGTGAACCCAGGAAGCGGAGCTTGCAGTGAGTGGAGATCGCACCACTGCACTCCAGCCTGGGCGACAGAGCAAGACTCCGTCTCAAAAAAAACACAAAAACCAAAAAACAAAACAAAACAAAACAAAAAACAATCAGCTCTCAAGGGAAGTAACAGAGCAGGAGCTCACTCATCACCTTGAGCGGGGCATCAAGCCGTTCAGGAGGGATCTGTCCTCATGACCCAAGCACCTCCCACTAGGCCCTACCACCAACATTGGGGATCAGATCTCAACATGAGATTGCGAGGGGAGAAATAGCCAAACTATATGAGTATCATTATTTATTTTGGTGCTCAAATTGTCCCATATTCCACCACTGGCAGCCCCTTTTGGGACAACGGACAAGTCCGCTTGTCCATTGCTTGACCCAATTCTGGAACCTGCTATTTCTCCAGGCAGGTCCACTGCCTTCCAATAAAGACCGGTATTTAGAAACCAAGATCTGGTCACTAGTTTTCTTTATGGCTATTGAGGTTTTATTGTGTCTAGGTGCTCTCAGGTGACAGAACAAGTGAATGTATATATTTTGGAGGTGTCGCCTGGGGGAAGGGGTTAAGTTAGCATCTAGAAGTTGGAGGACGTTAGTGGAAGTTGCTGTGAGAAATCCGATAAGAGAGTAAACATAGTTTAATCAAATATGGTGAACTGGCACATACAAAACCATACAGAGTGAACTTGTATCTAGAATTTTCTCAGTGAATGAGGAAAACGGCATTTTATGTGTTTACAAAGCACTTTTGTATCCACTCTGTTTTGATGCTCGCAATGTCTACGGGGCGCATGCACAGTGATCTACCCACCAGCTTTGGGTCTTTGGGGGGCTGGCTGCTCGTCCATGGCGTTCCCAGGAAGTAAGCTGGCTGGCAGCTGCCTGAGGTTGTAAGGAAGTGACATTGCATTCCCTGAACCCAGGGATTGCCCAACCTCTGAAGGAATCCCCAGGAAGATGCGATCAGGCCAAGAGGAAGCTTGTCCTCCCCAAAAGGCACTTCTTCCCCTCAGCCCTCAGGAGCAGCCACGGACCACAGTGAACCAGGGATTCTCTCAGGGAGTCAGGCCAGGGCCTGGCTCCACTGGCAAGATGTGAGCCCTGGGTGTCATGTAGGCCACGGAAGGGTAGCCCCTGCATATTCTTTCCCTTCTAGCTCTTCTACAGCCAGTCTTCATTGTGGAGCATCTATTTTCCCTCCACTATTGTATATATGTGCTTTGGGGTGGTTGAGTTTACAATTTAACCACAGGGTACAGGATAAGAAGAAGCTACACTGAGACCTCATGGACAGGCATGCACATTACTCAGAGATCTTGATCTTAGAGCTGGCCGCGACTTGGAGTATCTTTTTTGCAGAAAGAGAGGAAACACATTTTTAGTTGTGGATAGGGTGGGTTCTTTATGTGAGCAGGAGCATTTTTAACACTCTATTTTCTATTGAGATGAAATTCATATAACATTAAATTAACCACTTTAAAGTGTACAATTCCGTGGCAGTTAGTGTATTCACGGTGCTGTGCAGCCACCAGCTCTGTCAAGTGCAGGAGCACTTTTGAAAGTGCACCCATGGGCCGGGCACGGGGGCTCACGCCTGTAATCCCAGCACTTTGGGAAGCCGAGGTGGGGAGATCACGAGGTCAAGAGATCGAGACCAGTCTGGCCAAGATGGTGAAACCCCATCTCTACTAAAAATACAAAAATTAGCTGGGCGTGGTGGTGCATGTCTGTAGTCCCAGCTACTCAGGAGGCTGAGGCAGGAGAATCGCTCGAACCTGGGAGGCGGAGGTTGCAGTAAGCTGAGATCAGGCCACTGCACTCTGGTCTGGCGACAGCGTGAGACTCCATCTCAAAAACAGGAAAAAAAAAAAAAAAAGAAAGAAAGAAAGTGCATCCATGGTGGGGAAAGGTACGCATGGATGCTGTGTGGCTATCGGGTGGCGTGTCATGTGTTTGCCCAGCACCCTTGCTTTGATGAACAGCCTTGCCCTGCTTCACAGGGTGCTGGCAGGATCTGTTCATCCCATTGCCCCCTCTTGAACCCACTTACAGATGTAGGCATGTAATCTGTGCTATCCCACTGGCCACAGAATCTGGTTCAGGCTGGACTTGTGACCAACGCCAGAACAACTGAAGTAGTCCCTGGAACTTTTCTGCTAGGGATGGCCCCTTGAGAGAGGGTGACATTGAAGAAAAACAAAAACAGAAACAAAAACCAGGAAATTGCATGTCTCAGACCTTGAGGATCAGGGTTGGGAGTGAGGGGTTGTTAAAAGACCTGGAGCTTTATGTCATGGAGGCATTAGGGGACTTCCTGAAGTCCTCCTTCCTCTCTTGAAGGAAAAGAAAATTATATTCTTCCACTGGGATTCTAAGCTGGGAGCATGTGAGCCTGAGGCTGCTGGTCACCATCTTCCAAGGCTGTGTGGAGTTTGTTTAAAGTAGGAGGGAAAGATGCCAAAATAGTGGGAAGCAGTCGTGAGCAATGGAAACGGGAAGAAAGAGAGAACAGGGAGAGAGCGCACTCTGGAGCTGGCATTTGAACCCCTGGGTTTTCCTAGTCCTAAATCCCCAACTCTGGGCTTCCCAATTGTCTCAATTCTAAACAACAGAGTCCCTCTGTTCAGGCTAATTCAGGCTGGCATTCTGTTACTGCAACAGAGAGAATCTTGACTAATGTTAACAGCCCTACCTGGAAGGTGGGTGGAAGGATCCCCATGTGTTACAGATGAAGAACCTACGGTGACGAGGTCCAGGACATAGTTCTCCTGGTAGGCGTCACATGGAGGGGATATTAAGATGACTGCAGTGGTGAGTCACTGTGGGGGTGGAAGTCGCCGAGCAGCTGGTAGGTGAGCCAGGTCTGGAAGTCAGGAAGGAGGATGGAAGGTCACCCACTCTGCTAAAGGCAGATGGGATGGTTTGAGAAGAGCATGGATGGAGGACACATCTCTGTCAGGATGCTGGGGGCAAGGGTAAACCTACCGCCACTTCTCTCTTCTGAGTCAGGAGTGTAGGAGCTAAGCCTTCGGCTGGAGACCTGGGGTAGAGGATGTTAGAGGGACATGTGACCCGTGAGGGGGCTGGGAAGGCCCCTGTGGTAGTCACTGGTGCTAACTCTATCTAGTTCTCGCCACTTTGAGGCCCATGGTAGCATTTACATCCTGTTCCTTGTAGGCAAATGGAGCTGTGTGACTGCCTATAGTGACAAGTGCCTTTTGTCAGTAGGACACCCTCTGGTACTCTGCTTGAGATAGTGGCTCTTCTGTTGACCGGGGTCCCTGAGTATTCAATGAGCAGAGCCCCCCCTACCTCACCCCTCTGCAGACCTGCGATAGACATGTGACATGGGCAAGAGAAGGAACTTGGCGGTTCGTTGGTAATCTACTGAAGAAATGTAATGTACAGTTGGACTATGCTCTATTTTTTTTTATTGTGGTAAAATAGACATAACATGAAATTTATCATTTTAACCTTTTTTTCCCTCCGTCACTCTGTTGCCAGGCTGGAGTGCAGTGGCGCAATCTTGGCTCACTGCAACCTCCACCTCCCGGGTTCAAGTGATTCTCCTGTCTCAGCCTCCTAAGTAGCTGGGACTACAGGCGCCTGTCACCACGCCCAACTAATTTTTTGTATTTTTAGTAGAGACGGGGTTTCACCATGTTGGCCAGGATGATCTCAGTCTCTTGACCTCATGATCCACCCGCCTTGGCCTCCCAAAGTGCTGGGATTACAGGCATGAGCCACTGTGCCCAGTCTTTTTTCTTTTTGAAATGGAGTTTTGCTCTTATTGCCCAGGCTGGAGTGCAATGGCACGATCTTGGCTCACTAAAACCTTCGCCTCCTGGGTTCAAGCGATTCTCCTGCCTCAGCCTCCAGAGTACCTGGGATTACAGTCACCCACCACCACACCTGGCTAATTTTTGTATTTTTAGTAGAGACAGGGTTTCACCATGTTGGTGTGGCCAGACTGGTCTCGAACTCCTGACCTCAGGTGATCCACCCGCCTCAGCCTCCCAAAGTGCTAGAATTAAAGGCGTGAGTCATCATTTAATTTTTTTTGTTTTTTTTTTTTTTTTAAAAGACAGAGTCTCGCTCTGTCACCCAGGCTGGAGTGCAGTGGCGCCATCTCCGCTCACTGCAAGCTCTGCCTCCCAGGTTCACGCCATTCTCCTGCTTCAGCCTCCCAAGTAGCTGGGACTATAGGTTCCCGCCACCATGCCTGGCTTATTTTTTGTATTTTTAGTAGAGACAGGGTTTCACCATGTTAGCCAGGATGGTCTCGATCTCCTGACCTCGTGATCTGTCCGCCTTGGCCTCCCAAAGTGCTGGGATTACAGGCGTGAGCCACCACAGCCGGCCTAATCATTTTTAAGTGTATAGTTCAGTGGCATAAGTACAACCACCACCGCCATCCATCTCTAGAACTTTTTCATCTTCCCAAACTGAAATGGTACCCCCATTAAATACCAAGTTCCCATTCCCCCTCCCGGCAGTGCCTGGCACCCACCATTCCACTTCTGTCTCTATGAGTCTGACTACTCCAGGGTCCTCACATAAGTGGAATCCTACAGTATTCGTGCATTTGTGTCGGCTCATTTCATTTAGCATAATATCCTCAAGGTTCACGCACGTTGTAACAGGTGTCAGGATTCCCTTTTTAAGGCTGGATCATCTTCTATTATGTGTATAGACTGCATTTTGCTTATTCATTCCTCAGCTGATGAACATCTAGGTTGCCTCCACTTTTGGCTATTGTGAATAATGTTGCTATAAACATTGGTGTACAAATATCTATTCAAATCTCTGCTTTTGGCCGGGCATGGTGGCTCACGCCTGTAATCTCAGCACTTTGGGAGGCTGAGGCAGGTGGATCACCTGAGGTCAGGAGTTCGAGACCAGCCTGGCCACCATGGTGAAACCCCGTCTCTATTAAAAATTTTAAAACTAGCCAGGCATGGTGGTGGGCACCTGTAATCTCAGCTATTTGGGAGGCTGACACAGGAGAATCACTTGAACCCAGGAGGCGAAGTTTGCAGTGAGCCGAGATCACACCACTGAACTCTAGCCTGGATGACAAGAGGGAAACTCCGTCTCAAAAACAAAACAAAACAACAACAACAACAAAACAAAAAACAAAAAAATTTTCTGTTTTCAATTCTTTTGACTGTACACCCGGAAGTGGAACTGCTGGATTATATGGTAATTCTATGTTTAATTTTTTTTAAGTACCACCATACTGTTTTCCCTAGAAACATTGTGGTTTTGAGTCACTGAGATTTGGAGTTGTTTGTTTTGTTACTGCAGGACATCCTAGCCTGTCCTGATACTGCCCCGTACCCCAGATAATCTAGGATCAGCCAGGATTCTGACGAGGCCACAGTGGGGCAGACACAAGTGAGGGATGTAGAAGCCCAAAGGCTAAACCAACCTGAGTTAACCTGAGTATGAGGTGCAGTGATGAGGGTTAGCTAGCACAGACATGCCTCCTCTTGGGATCAAAGACATTAGGGTCAGGGCCTGGAACCAACCCTGTAGCCAAATGGTTGTTTCTTAACAGACATAAACCCCCTAACATGGTCACCTTGGGCCTCTTGACCCCAGCAACCCATACATCCAGGGTTACATACTTTACCATGCTAAGTGACTTCGGTGACTCCTAATAATGTCATCATAAATAGCCCTATTGAATAGAAATTTACATTTGCTCATCATGGCCATGAGAATTTCAGCTTTTTTTTTTTTTTTTGAGACAAAGTCTCGCTGTATTACCCATGCTGGAGTGCAGTAGCACAATATCAGCTCACTGCAACCTCTGCCACCCAGGTTCAAGTGATTCTCCTGCCTCAGCCTCCCGAGTAACTGGGTTTGCAGGCATGCACCATGATGCCCAGCTGATTTTGTATTTTAAGTAGACACGGTTAGCCAGGCTGGTCTTGAACTCCTGACCTCAAGTGATCCACCCGCCTTGGCCTGCCAAAGTGCTGGGATTACAGGCGTGAGCCACAGCACCCACTGAATTTCAGCTTCTTAAGAGCAACTATGTTTCAAAAGTGTGGTGTGGGCTGGGCACAGTGGCTCATGCCTGTCATGCCAACACCTTGGGAGACTGAGTTGGGAGCATCACCTGAGCCCAGGAGTTCAAGACCAGCTTGAGCAACATAAAGAGACCCCTATCTCCACAAATAATAATAATAAATCAGGCATGGTGCTGAGCATCTATAGTCCCTGATACTCAGAAGGCTGAGGCAGGAGGATTGGTTGAGCCCAGAAGGTCCAGGCTACAGTGAGCCATGATCACGCCACTGCACTCCAGTCTGGGAAACAGAGCGAGACTGTTTCTCAACAAAAGAAAAAAAGAGATTGTATGGGGGGTGATTTCGGAGCCGAATAAACCCAGCTTTGAATCCTGACTCTGCCACTTCTCAACTGTATGGCTTTGACTAAGACTAAGCCTCAGTTTCTCCATCTGTAGCATGAGGGTAGAACAAACTGTATCACAGGGCTGGGGAAGACTAGGGAAAATGCCGTGTCTGGTGCCTGGTACGTAGTAGACACTCAGTAAACAGTCGTTGCTGTTTGGGGGCAGTGTTATGTAAGCCTTTGATGAAGGCAGAGGTAACTCAGTCATCCTTCTAAAAATGGTCTTCTCCTTTGCCAAGTTGGGTGCGCCATTTAGAGTGTTCACCGAGGCCCCTCCTGACGTAGAAAGCGAAGCGCCCAGGAGGGTCACATGTTAATTCCACCAAGGTTTACTGAGAATCTCCTAACACAAGTGCTGGGCTACAGGTATGACAGACCTGGCGCCTGTCCTCACAGAACATTGGGAGTCTCTGGGCCGGTGGGGACCATGGACAACAGGGCCTATCATCAGTAGGACGGGGTGGCCACTTGAGTGAGGGTGATACTGAAAACGGCCAGAACTATGGCCTGGAAGCTGGTCTCAGATATTGAGGCTCAGGGCGGGGGTTGGGGAGCCGAGGGACCTGGAAGCACTGGAGGACCTCCCGAAGGAAAACCTTCCCTTCTGTATGAAGGGTCAGCTCCCGGTCCCAGAGAAATTGGCAACTCCGTTCTGTGACACTAAAAGGGTGGCATTGGTGGGGTCTGGGCTGCATGGGGAGAAGGGAAAAGTAGGACCCGCTTCACTGTGAAGTGAGTCCCACCACCGACAAGTAGGATGGCCCCTGCCCACAAGTAGGATGGCGGGTCCCTAGGAAGGGACCCGCCAGTCAGGGAGCTCAGGGCACTGTGATGTAGTTAAAGTGCTGAGTAGAATTTGGGGTGCAGATCTGCGAGTGGCTGGTGGGGTGCGGGGGAGCGCAAGGCGGCTGGAGGCAGGGGTGGAGGGGCCCAGCCCCAAGTCCTAGAGCGGCTGCTGGAGGAGTGAGAGGACCACACAGTGGCTGTGCTGGTGGAATTAGACAGAGATGCCTCAAGTCAGGAACCTGGATCCCTGAGTGCTCCATGGGGAAGGAGAACAGCCCCCACGGTGAAAGTGTGAGGGCGGTGTGTAGGCATGCACAGAATCTTCCAGCTGGAAGACACCTTCAATGTCATTTCGTTCAACCTCCCACCTCATGAAATCTTTCAGTCTTCCAGTGCCCAACTGAGGGCACCCAACTCTACTTGGACAACTCAAGGTACGGGGAACTCACTCTCTTCAGGGCAGCTCATCTCAGAGAAGCTCTGTACCCTGCGGGACGGCCAGGAGGAGCCTGGCGCTCCGACCTTGGCCCTGTAGAGCGGAGTGGCCTCCACTCCGCGGCGGCACCTGGCTGGGGGTTGCGGCGCGGATGGGCCGGCGCTGCTGTCCCCAGCCCCAGTGCTGAGGCAGGCAGAGCGCAGTGGGCTCTGGCGGAGGTCGGGAGAACTGCAGGGCGAAGGCCGCCGGGGGCTCCGCGGGCTGCGGGGGGAGGCACTTGACACCGGCCCGGGGAGAGGAGGGGCCGCTGTCCCTGCGGCCAGTGCTGGATGCGGGGACCCAGCGCAGAAGCAGCGCCAGGTAGCGGGGCGCCCCGCGTGGGGAGGGCTGCAGCGAGGCCCGGGGCTCGGCTCCGACTCGAGGGGCTCTGAGTGGCCGGGAGCGCGGCCGAGGCGGGGCGCCCGGGGCCCGGCCCCCGGTCGGGGCGGTGCGGGGTCCGGACCTCCGCCAAGCGGCGTGCGGGGACGCCCCGCTACCTGGCGCTGCCTCTGCGCTGGG
>NW_022308135.1:0-11553 GCF_002776525.5 Piliocolobus tephrosceles | reverse complement strand
GCTTGGCAGTTTCCTTTTTATTTTCCTTCCTTTTTTTTTTTTTTTTTTTTTCCTGAGACAGAGTCTTGCTCTGTCGCTCAGGCTGGAGTGCAGTGGTGATCTCCGCTCACTGCAATCTTCACCTCCCAGGTTGAAGCGATTCTCCTGCCTCATCCTCCCGAGTAGCTGGGACTCCAGGTGGACGCCACCAGGCACAGGTAATTTTTTTGGATTTTTACTAGAGACGGGTTTTTGCCATGTTGGCTAGGCTGGTCTCGAAATCCTGACCTCAGGTGATCCGCCCACCTCAGCGTCGCAAGGTTCTAGAATTACAGGCGTGACCCACCGCGCCCGGCCAGCAGTTTCTTATAAACTATCATATGATCCAGCAACCCCACTGCTGGGTATTTACACAAGAGAAATGAAAAGTTGTGTCCACACAGAAGCCGGTGAGTGAATGTTTATGGCAGCGTCATTCATAATTGCCAAGCACCAGGAACTATCTCTGCGTCCTTCATTTGATGAATAAAATAAGCAAATGTGGTTGACACTGGTTACAGGATACCACTCAGCAATAAACAGGAACCAGCATGAATCTCAAAATGCGAAGTGGTAGAAGCCAGACCCACAGGCTACGCGCTGCGTGACATCCCTTTTGTGTAACATTCTGGAAAAGGCCGCCTCTAGGGATGGAGAACAGAGAGAACTGAGCAGCCGCCACCAGCGGTCAGCAGGTGCGGGATCCGGAGGGAGAATGTTCTGTAACTAAGTTACACAACTCCACTGCGCACCAAAAAATGTGGATTTTACTGTATATAAATCAAACTTTTTATTTTATAGAGCATTGGACTTTTTAAAAAGCGGGGGCAGGGGAGACCAGTGTGCTGTGACTTTTAGGGGAAGGATGGCTTCCCTGGAGGGGACCCGGGCGGGATCCCCAGAGCTTCCGCAGGGAGAGGAGTCACAGAGCTGCTACGCACGGGGCGCAGCGCTATAACTTTGGAGGAGGAAGAAAAACAACAACAAAGCAGAGCGAAGGGAAGGAGGTCAGGGAGGTTAGCAAGGCGCCCACACGCCCTCGCGGTTGGGTAAGGAGGGGAGGCGCGCACGCGGGTGGGGACAGGGCGGCCTAGGACAGCGGGGGAGCCCGGGACGGCGGGAGTTGGGAGCGGAGCCGAAGCCCCGTGCTCCTCGTGCCCTCCCTGGTGTCTCCTTCCCAGGCCCTGCGTGCCCCGCCCACACCTGCCTTTCCCCGCCCACATCTGCCACGCCCCACTCGCCCGTCACACCCCCCCTTCACGCCCCGCCCACAACCGCTGGGCCCCCGGCCAGCTCCGCCCGCCGCCCTCGGACCCCCGCCCCCTACATGACCCTCCCCTTTCCAGCCGCGTCCAATCGGCCGCCCGCCGCCGTCGCGTCCCTCAGCTATCAGCCGCTCCTCCCACGCTTGACTTCGCGAAGGACAGCCGAGCGGCCCAATGAGTTCCCGGGACGGCCTGAGCGGGAGCGTGAAGGGCCAATCCGGAGTCGGCGCGCGCAGGAAAGGCGGGCCAGCGTGGCGGGCTGGGGAGGTGGTGCCAGGCTGGTTGCTAGCTGCCGCCGCCGCTGCTCACCCCGGCCCCCCGGCCGCTTCATTGTCACCGGGCCTCTGGGCAGTGTTGGGGTGGCGGGGCGTCAGGTCACCGACCCGAGCTTTGGGCGCGACTGGTTCCGCATCCCTCCCCGCCGGCCGAATCTGCAGGCCCCGCGCGCCAGGCCCGCTTGGCGGCTGCGCCCCCAGCCCGCGCAGGTGAGGGGGCCCGGGCAAGGGATGGGATTGCAGGGCGCGCGGAGGTTGGGGGGGGATCCGGAGCCCGCGCAGGTGGGAGGTCCTGGTCAAGTGATGAAGTGATGGGGATCCGGGGCACGCACAGGTGAGGAGGGAATCTGGTGCCCGCGCAATTGAGGGAGGGGTCCGGGGGAAGTGAGGGGAGGGGGATCCAGGGTGCCCACAGGTGAGGGGGGTCCGGAGCCCGCGCAGATGAGGAGAGGCTCGTGCCTGAGGGTATGGGTCCCCACCTCCACCCCCTGCATCTCCCTCCACTGCCCTCCGGTCCCCAGGACAACATGGAGTCCAGTCCTGGCATCTCTGGCCCGGCTGCCTTAAGCCCTAGAGAAACTGGGGAGATGGGAGCTGCCCCGTGGACAAGTGGAGGGCTCTGCTCTGCGTATGGGCTCTGGTCTCGCTGTCCAGGGTCAGGGTCAGGGTCAGGGTCAGGGTCAACCCACCCTGGGGACCAGGTCTGGGCTCTGGTCGTCACTCCCCGCCCCTTCAGGTCCTGGGAGGGACACAGTTTTATCCAAGATGTAGTGGCCTCCTAGGCCGCCCTTCTTCTGGCCTGGAGGTTTCCATGGAGAGGCCGTGTTCGCCATCCCAGAGCCGCTTGCATGTGGGGCTGGGAGAGCAGAGCCCTGGGCTCCAGGGTCTTGCATGGGTCCAGCCAGGGGTGGACAGTGCCTTGGAGGAGGAGGGTGTTAAGTTCCATCCGCACAATCAGAAGTGCATAACTGAGGACTTGGACGTGGTCAGTGGCAGGGTCAGCCTCTAAGGGGTAGGGGTGTCCACCTCTCCGTGGAAGGGCCCTTGGGGGACCTGCTGTGGGGTGCTGGGCTGAAGGAAGCCCAGGGTGACCTTGGGCGATGGACTGGGTGCCTGCTGGCCCACTGGAGGCCGCCGTGGCAGGGAGGTAATTCTCAACGTCGGTCCCTGGCGCCAGCCTCTCCTGTTCATCTACTGGTTCAGCTGAGCGCCTTTCCCTGCGGGTGCTGGGGTTGCACTGGAGCCAACTGTGTACGGCCACGGGAAGGGAGTCAGGGCCGGATGGGGAGTGGAGAGTGATGGGTGCTCAGGGAAGGCCTCTGAGTGCAGGGAGGGAGTGTCTTGAGACCCAGAGGCAGGGGACTGGCCCAGGCCAAGCTGGCTGAGTTTGAGGAGCACCAGGGAGGCTGTGTTGGCTAAAGCCACAACAAAGGGGCACAGCAGGGGAGCTGATGAGATCACAGAGAATACAGGGTCAGATGTATTCTTGAACCTGGGAGGCAGGAGTTGGATGTGTGGGTTTTATTCTCTGTGCCTAGGAAGCTGTTGCAGGGTTTTTGGTAGGGGCACATGCACGAGCTGAGACCCAGTCAGAAAGATCAGCTGAGATGCCAAGGCGGGGTGGGCTGGGGGCTGGCAGGGTTTGCTCTGAGAAGTTCCCAAGTAAGGAAGCCAGCATCCCCAGGCTTATCCCCTCTATGGTCAGAACACCCGTCCCCTGCTGGAATGACACGTTACCCAGTGAGTGCTCGCCCAGTGCGAGCACTGAGACCAGCACCTCGTCTGGACCTCACAAAACCACCCCCACTTTTTTTTTTTTTTTTTTTTTCTGAGATGGAGTCTCGCTCTGTTGCCCAGGCTGGAGTACAGTGGCCTGATCTCAGCTCACTGCAAACTCCGCCTCCCAGGTACAAGCCATTCCCCTGCCTCAGCCTCCCGAGTAGCTGGGATTACAGGTGCCCCCCACCACGCCCAGCTAAGTTTTTGAATTTTTTAGTTGAGGTGAGGTTTCACCATGTTGCTTAGGCTGGTCTTGAACTCCTGAGCTCAGGCAATCCGCCCGCCTCGGCCTCCCTAAGTGTTGGGATTACAGGAGTGAGCTGCTGCGCGTTGCCAACACGCAACCCCTTTTTAAAATGTGTATTTTACAGAGACGGGTGCGGTGGCTCATGCCTATAATCCCAGCACTTTGGGAGGCCGAGGCAGGTGAATGACTTGAGGTCAGGAGTTCAAGACCAGCCTGTTCAACATGGCAAAACCCTGTCTCTACTGAAAATACAAAAATTAGCCAGGTGTGGTGGTGGGCACCTGTAATCCCAGCTGCTTGGGAGGCTGAGGCAGGAGAATCTCTTGAACCTGGGAGGCAGAGGTGGCAGTGAGCCGAGATTGCACCATTGCACTCCAGCCTGGGTGACAAGAACGATACTCCGTTTCAAAAAAAAAATCAAATGTCCGTTTTACAGAAGAAGAGACTGGGGCTCGGGCAGTGACTTTCTCAGAATCATGGTGTGGGGTAGATGGCAGAACCCGGCTCACATCGACAGTGGCCTGTGGCCCAGGCTCCCTCTGGGGTGCCACTGGCTTGTTCCCACCCACGGGCCTTGCCTTCGCTGCCCACCTGTCCATCGTCTGGGGCCCTCCTGGACGTTGGGCTCAGAACAGCTCCCTCGTGTTCCTGTCAAGGAGCCTGCCACCGGCCAGAGGGCTGCATAGGTTGTGACAGGCCTTCCTGGGAAGCTTGGTGGCCAGTGGAACCGGGTGTCCTGGGCCGGCTGAGGCTGGGCTGGAGGCGGTGGGTGCAGGGGACTGTAGTTCCCCCACCCACGGCGTCTCATTGCAGCTCTTGCTTCCCCGCTCAGGACCTGCCTCATCCACCATGAAAGGTACCCGGGCCATCAGCAGCGCCCCGGAGCGCAGCCCGGCAGGTGTGGACCTGAGTCTAACAGGTCTCCCTCTGCCTGTGTCCCGACGCCCTGGCAGCGCCGCCACCACCAAGCCCATCATCCGCTCTGTCTCCGTGGTCACAGGCAGCGAGCAGAAGAGGAAGGCGCTGGTGAGTACTGTGGCCTGGGGATCCGGGCCCCTGCCTCCTGGAGGGCTGTTGTTTGGTTGGCATCTGACCCCTGGGTCCAGCTCACATGTGAACAAGTGCCTCCCATCTGGACGTGTTGGAGCCTTGTGGCTGTTCCGGGGGCAGGTAGGACTTGAGTCTTACAGGTGTAGATGCTGAATCACTAGAAGGTCAAGCCAGAGCCTGGATTCTTTCAGCACCAGCCCCAGGCCTCCTGTGCCACCGCCCTGTGGATTCATTTGAATCCTCAAGAAACGGGGTTGGCTGGGCTCGGTGGCTCACACCTGTAATCCCAGCACTTTGGGAGGCCAAGGCAGGCGAATCACATGAGGTCGGCAGTTCAAGACCAGCCTGACCAAGATGGTGAAACTCCGTCTGTACTAAAGATATAAAAAAAAAATTAGCCGGGCATGGTGGCGCACGCCTGTAATCCCAGCTACTCCGGAGGCCGAGGCAGATTTGCTTGAACCCGGGAGGCAGAGGTTGTGGTGAGCCGAGATCGAGCCATTGCACTCCACCCTGACGACAGAGTGAGACGCCATATCAAAAGAAAGAAAGAAAGAAAGAAAGAAAGAAAGAAGGAAAGAAGGAAAGAAGGAAAGAAGGAAAGAAGGAAAGAAAAGAAAAGAAAAGAAAGAAATGGGGTTGACCTGGGGGGAGGGTGATGAGCTCCTGGTGGTCTTGGAGAAACCTAGACGGGCGTGTGGGTGTGTGGGCAGCAAGACAGCTGTGGAGCTTCGGGGTGAGAACTGCCTTTCCTGCCCACCTCTGGGAGTGGGGAGGAGGGTGACCGGTGCCCAGATGGGGGCTGTGAGAGGCAGGCTGGGCCTGCTGCACCCTGGTTGGTGTCTGCCAGGCCCAGTCTTCAGAGCAAGGGAGGAATCGAGCCGCTCTGTGGGGGTTGGGGCAGAGCCTGACCGGAGTCTCGCCTGAGCTTCTGGAACAGCAAGGGCCTGGGGGCCTTGGCTTCGATGAGGCAGCAGGTCTGGGGCTCCCTGCCTGAGGTCCCTGCAGGGCAACACAGCAGGGCAGAGAGAAGGCTCGTGGGGTCTGGAGGGCAGTCGAGGCTTCCCACAGGAACCCCTGGCAGGTTCAGGCCAGGGTTCCACTGTGAATAAAAGGCTTGGACCTCCCCCTCCTTGAAAAAGTTATTCCTGTGTCTGCCCTAAGCTAGAGGTGGGCAGGGTGGGGCCCGCCAGATGCCTAGCCGAGTTCCAGGGTAAGAGCAACTGGGCCAGTAGCCAAGCAGGTTCCCAAAGGCTGGGGCCGGCAGGGCGGGGACCCAGGATGTCCTGATGTGTCAGTGTGGCCAGCAGGTTGTCTCAAGATTCGGTGCGTCTCTAGACACTTACAGACATAAGCTATAAAAATAAAAGTATGCTGCACTGTTTTAGCAGAGGGGCAACCAACTTGGGCTAGAGCCATCTCTGAGCCCTCTGCCTCTCCTGTCCTCACCCCTGCTCCTGTGTCACTGACTCCCTCACCCACCTGCCTTGGCCCCTCCGTTTCTAAAGCCCTAGGTTCATGGCACATGGGGCAGGGAAGACGCACTTGAAATCGCAGATCTGGGCTGGGCGAGGTGGCTCACACCTGTGATCCCAGCACTTTGGGAGGCTGAGGCGGGCAGATCACCTGAGGTCAGGAGTTTGAGACCAGCCTGGCCAACATGGTGAAACCCTGTCTCTACTGAAAATACACAAATTAGCTGGGCGTGGTGGCCTGCACCCTTACTCCCAGCTACTTGGGAGACTGAGACAGGAGAGTTGCTTGAACCCGGGAGGCGGAGGCTGCAGTGAGCCAAGATCACGCCACTGCACTCCAGCCTGGGCGAAAGAGCCAGACTCTGTCTCGAAAAAAGGAAGGAAGGAGGGAGGGAAGGGAGGGAGGGAGGGAGTGCAGCTCTGTTGTTGTGTGGAGACAGTGTTGTAAAAGTTTCCGGGTTTTCTAGTAGATGGTCATTCGGCGGCATGGACAGGCTCTATCTGGACCGACCTGGGCACCTAACCACACTCCCAGCCTTTCTGCTGAGAATTGTTCTGTTGCTGAACAGAGGTTCAGAGCCACAGCGAGCACTAATCGTATTGATCCCTCCTTTCCTGGGCCGGCACCATTGCCCACTCCTGCAGTGCTGAGTGGCGACTGCTGACTGTCCCCTCGTTCATGGAATGTTCCAGCTGTTCACTTCAATTCTTTGAGCCCCTTGCTTGATCCAGGACGCCCCACCCCTGCATGCCTGTCTGCCTTCTGTCGGGCACATGGTGGGAGCTCAGGAACTGCTGGTGGAAGAGGGACCCCCCGCCAGTGTGTGACGTGGCCTCAGGGGTTTCTGTTGTGCCCGGTCCCCATCCTCTCGGCCACCTGCCCTGCTACCACTCAGTCTCATTGGGATTCCTGGAGAGCGTTTGTTTTGGCCAGGCATGGCATCACACCTGTGCAGGCGGCACGCGATTCTCTTCCTCCTGGTGTTTGTGGGTGGGGTAGGGTGCCGTCCCCTGGCTCAGAGACCTTCTCAGTGGCCATTGGCCTGGGGTTTCCACTCTACCCCTTGTCTCTAAAGATCTTCCTGGGTCCAGGGCCTGCTGTCCCGGGATTCCCCATCCAGGATGTAACTGCAGTTCCTGCCGGTCTTCTGGCTCAAGAAATGTCGGTGCCAGGCTGTAGAGGGTCCCTCTTCCGTGCTCGAGCTGTATGCCCACCTGATCCTCTAGCCCCCTAGGTCGTTATTCACTCTGGTCCCCTTCCCCATAAAGAAAAGAGATCTTTAAATCCCAAGAGCACAAGCTCCCTGGGGAACAGACACATGTCACAGCCATGGGGCCGCCTGCCCCTCCCTGGGCGATGTTGCCCCCTCCTTCTTGCAGGTGGAGTTTAGGGTTTTTAGTCCATGACTGGATTTACCATCTGAGCTCGAGTGGTGCCTTTCCACCGTGGTGTCCGTCAGTGAGCGGAAGCCCCTTTGCCCGTCCCCTGACATCCCTCTTGGAAGCTGTGAAAGTGTCCTCAGGAAAATCGAGACAAGATGAAGGGCCCCCGTAATCCCACGGCCCTGATGCAATGACTGGTGCCATTTGTGGGATGATTTCAAAACTCCGACCTGTGTTTTTTGAACAGGTCATTCACACGCACCGTTTGGGAAAAGGGAGCTCATTGCGCAGCGAGCCTGTCCCGCCCGACCTTGCGGGCCTCTCCTAGGCGGCCGCTGTTCCGCTTCTCCTGCACCCACCCTTGCTCTGGGCACACAGGCATCAGTGATGCTGGAGATACATTGGAACAAGTGCCGTATCAGTCAGCTGCATGGGGCTCCTGCATTCTCTTTTTTTTCTCTTTTTTAAGACAGGGGCTTGCTCTGTTGCCCAGGCTGGAGTGCAGTGGGGCAACCACAGCTTACTACAGCTTCCACCTCCTGGACACAAGTGATCCTCTCACCTCAGTATCCTGAGTAGCATGGATTACAGGTGCTCACCACCCCGCCCAGCTCATTTTTTAATGTCTTTTTTTTTTTTTTTTTTTTGAGAGAGGTTTTTTCTTTTTTTTCCCGCGGGTGCATCGGTGAGATCTCGGCTCGCTGCAGCCTCCGCCTCCCGAGTTCAGGGGATTCTCCTCCCTCAGCCTCCCAAGTAGCTGGGATTACAGGCTTGCGCCACCATGCCCGGCTAATTTTGTATTTTTAGTAGAGACGGGGTTTTGCCATGTTGGTCAGGCTGGTCTTGAACTCCTGACCTTAGGTGATCCTCCCGCCTCAGCCTCCCAAATGCTGGGATTACAGGTGTGAGCCACTGCACCCGGCCTACTAATTTTTAATTTTTTTGTAGGGACAGGAGTCTCATTAGGTTGCTGGTCCTCAACCCCTGGGCTGAAGTGATCCTCCTGCCTCGGCCTCCCAAAGTGCTGGGATTACGGGCGTGGGCCACCGCACCCGGCCCTGCTCCCGCTTTCTTTACATTGTTTTGTAGCAGCTGACAACAGTTCATCAGATGATGCACCAGAACTTCACCCAGTGGTCCTCTGGATTTTCCTTGTCATAGTACCAAGAGTGGCGCAGCAAATACCCTTGTGTCTATGCCATTTTGCATACATGTCAATACACCTGTAGAATAAATCCTAAAGGATAATTATTGGGTCAGAGCATAAGTCCATTTGAAATTTTGAAAGGGGGCCAGGTGCGGAGGCTCATGCCTGTAATCCCAGCACTTTGGGAGGCCAAGGCGGGCAGATCGCTTGAGGTCAGGAGTTCGAGACCAGCCTGGCCAACGTGGTGAAACCTCGTCTGTACTGAAAATACAAACATTAGCTGGATGTGGTGGCAGGCACCTGTAATCCCAGCTACACAGGAGGCTGAGGCAGGAGAACTGATTGAACCCGGAAGCTGGAGGTTGCAGTGAGCCAAGATTGCACCACCACACTGTAGCCTGGGTGACAGCGAGACTCCATTTCAAAATAAATAAATAAATAAATAAATAAATAAATAAATACATAAAATTTGAAAGGGGGCTGGGAGTGGTGGCCAATATCTGTAATCCCAGCACTTTGCATGGCTGAGATGAGAGGATCACTTGAGGCCAGGAGTTTGAGACCAGCCTGGGCAACATAATGAGACCCCTATCTCTTCAAAAAAATCAAAAAATTAGCAGAGTGTGGTGGTGCATGCCTGTAGTCCCAGCGACATGGGAGGCTGGGGCAGGAGGATGGCTTAAGCCCAGAAAGTTTGAGGCTATAGTGAGCTATGATCGTGCCACTGCACTCCAGCCTGGGTGACAGAGTGAGACTCTATCTCAAAACAGAAATTTTTTTGATAGGCATTCCCAAGTTCCTCTCCATAAAGATCGTTGCCCCAAGTCACACTCGCGTCACAGGGTGCCATGGTACCTGCTCCCTCGTGCTTTGCCTGGCACACGTGCAGCACACTTTTTGGTCTTTACAGGTTCAATATGTAACAAAAGATATCTGATTGTACTACTTTTTAGTCTTTTACTTTTTACTTTTTATTTTTTTCTTTTTCTTTTTTGAGATGAAGTTTCACTCTTGTACCCCAGGCTAGAGTGCAATGGTGCGATCTCGGCTCACAGCAATCTCTGTCTCCCGGGTTCAAGCAATTCTCCTGCCCCAGCCCCCAGAGTAGCTGGGATTACAGGCGTGCACCACCATGCCCAGCTAATTTTTGTATTTTTAGTAGAGACAGGATTTCACTATGTTGGCCAGGCTGGTCTCAAACTCCTGATCTCAAGTGATCCGCCCGCCTCGGCCTCCCAAAATGCTGGGATTACAGGCGTGAGCCACTGGCGTGACTGTGCGATTTTTAAAAATAAAGCTTTTATGTTAGTGTAATTTTAAATTTATAGAAAACTTGGAAAGTGCAGGGTGTTCCGCTATACCCCACCCAGTCTCCGCCATTTGAATATCTTACATTATGATGCGACATGTGTACGATTAACAAGTCATTATTGATAAATCACTGACTAAAGTCCACACTTTGTATTTTTGCAGTTTTTACCCGTTGTCCTTTTCTGTCCCAGGATCCCACATGATTTTGAGGCTGTGGGTCTCAGGCTCGTTTGGGCTCTGAGTTTCTCAGACTCTTCTTGTTTTTAATGACCTTCGAGTTTTGGGGAGAGCTGGTTAGGGATTTTGCAGAATGGTTCCCTGTTGGAGTTACCTGATACTTTTCTCGTGATCAGACCGTGGGGTGGTTTTAGGAGGAAGACCACAGAGGTAAAGTGCTCTTCCCCCCCATCCTGTCTGGGGTCCACATTGTCCTTGTGACCTCTCCCTGGTGGTGCTGCTGGCCTTGGTCCCCTGGCCAAGGTGGAGGTCAGGCTTCACTGTGAAGTGGCCCGTCCCGTGTTCTCTGGCAGGAAGTCGCTTTGTTGAGCCCACACGGAATGGGTGGGGAGTTTCGCTCGCCCTCCTCTAGAGAAGAGCATCTATACAAGTTATTGGGAATTCTTCTACACAGGAGATTTGTCTGTTCACCCTCATTTGTAATTTTTTTTTTTTTTTTTTTTGAGACAATGTCTCACTCTGTTGCCCAGGCTGGGGTGCAGTGGCCTAATCTCAGCTCACTGCAACCTCCGCCTCCTGGGTTCCAGCGATTTTCCTGTCTCAGCCTCCTGAGTACCTGGGACTACAGGTGCACGCCACCACACCTGGCTAATTTTTGTATTTTAGTAGAGATGGGGGTTTCACCGTGTTGTCCAGGCTGGTCTCAAACTCCCAACCTCAAGTGATCTGCCTGCCTCGGCCTCCCAGAGTGCTGGGATTACAGGCGTGAGCCACCACACCTGGCCCCACTTATTAATTTTTTCAATCATTTATTATAAGGGACTCGTGGATATTTGTTTTACATGTCGAGTTATTCAATACTAGTTGGCTTGTTTTGTTGCTCTCATCCTCACAGCTTTGGACACTGGGAACTTCAGGTGGCTCTTGCATCCATGTCATTGCCCTCACTCTGTCTTGTGAGCACGTCCTTATTTCTGGCCCTATAAACTGCTCCAGCCTCATCTTGTCTCTTTCCTTGTCCAGTCCTAGAATCAGCCATTTGTGCAAGAAGCCCCGGTTCTTTTTCTTGGAGAGTGGCCTTAGAAGGCCCAGGTCTGAGAGCTGGGTGTGCTTGTCACTACTGGGCTGCTTCTGGTCTTCTCAGCCAACAGAGCAAGGAGGCGTGTAGTGTATGTCAGCTGGTGTGTAATATACACACTGTCTATACATAGTGACCACTGGTGTCCTGGGTCATACTGATGTCTCTACCTCTAGTGGCGCCTCTTGCCCCCGACACTTGCTGATTGTAACCTGCCCTCCAGCAGTGAGGATGCGGCCGCATCGTCTGCTGTCCCTGGTTTAGCTCCCGTGTGTGTGTAAGGTGTGTAAGGTGGTGTCACAGTGAATAACCCAAACCCCATGGGAAGAACACCACCAATGCTGTGCC
>NW_022308134.1:0-5232 GCF_002776525.5 Piliocolobus tephrosceles | reverse complement strand
AAAAAAAAAAAAAAAAGAAACACACAGAAACTGCTCAGGCACAGGGGTTCCCACCTGTGACCTCAGCACGTCTGGAGGCTGAGATAGGAGGGTCGCTGGAACCTAGGAGTTGCAGATCAGCCTGGGCAACCTAGTGAGACTCCAACTCTACAAAATATACAAAAGTTAGCCACGCATGGTGGTGCATGCCTGTGGTCCCAGCTTCTTGGGAGGCTGAGGCGGGAGGATCGCTTGAACCCGGGAGGTTAAAGCTGCAGTGAGCTATGGTCACAGCACTGCACTCCAGTCTGGGAGACAGACCCAGACCCTGACTCAAAACAAAACAAAGAACACAACGGATATTTATCGGCTAATAGTCCTGGAGGCCAGAAATCTGAGATCAAGGTGTCTCAGGAAGGGGCCTTCCTTCCTCTCCCAAGCAGCTTCTGGGGGTTCCTGGCACCCTTGGCTCATGGCCGCATAGCTCCGGCCTCTGCCTCCATCTCCACAACACCTCCTCCTGTCTCTTCATCTCTTTTTTTTTTTTCTTTTGAGATGGAGTCTCACTCTGTTGCCCAGGCTGGAGTGCAGTGGCGTGATCTCGGCTCACCACAAGCTCCGCCTCCTGGGTTCAGGCGATTCTCCTACCTCAGCCTCCCACGTAGCTGGCACTACAGGTGCCGCGCCACCATGCCCGGCTAGTTTTTGTACTTTCAGTAGAGGTAGGATTTCACTATGTTGTCCAGGCTGGTCTCAAACTCCTGACCTCATGATCCACCCACCCTGGCCTCCCAAAGTGCTGGGATTATAGGCGTGAGCCACCACACCCGGCCCATCTCTTCTTATAAACACGGCAGGCATTGGGCTGAGGGCTCGCCCTGCTCTAGTACCTCATCTTAACTCCATCGCCTCTGCAAAGGCCGTATTCCCAAATGAGGTCCCACTCACACGTTCCAGGGGTTGGGATGGGAACACAGCCCTTGGGGGACTCCGCGTGGCACTGGGAGACCCCCAGGAGCTTCTGCTCAGCCAGCACTACCTAAGGAAGTGTCCTTGGGCGTCTGTGAGGGCCAGATGATGAGCCAGATGGCAAGAGGTCCCATCCTCAGGGGCTTGCACCCCACTGGGGAAGGCTGCCAGTAAATGAGTGGGTGAGGGACCCCGGGGCACGCGAGAACATGCCAGCTGCTATAAAGAAAGAACAGCCGCAACAGCAGGGGCACCCGGCTGGGCTGGGCTTTGGGTCAGTGAGGCGTCGGAGCAGATACACAGGCGGCTCTGCTGCCCTTTGCCCCTAGCAGAGGCGTGACTCTGGCTGTGCTGGGCTGTGGGACCCGAGGAGTCAGAGGCCACACGGGCCAAGAGGACACTGTGTGCCAATGGCCAGGACCAAGGGCTCCTGTGGGAACTGCCGGCATCTCCCTCCCGCCCACGCTGCCAGGGGCTCCCAGGCAGGCAGGACTCACCTGACATCTCGGTTTCACCGACCGGCGCAGGCTGAAGCCTGCAGCCGCCTGGAAGGAAGACAGCGACAGTCAGGGAACCCCAAGCTGCCCTGGGCAGAGCGCTAACCACCCACCCACTGTGGCTGAAGAGCCCTTCATCGTGTCCTCTGCTCTGGGCACAGCAGTGGGCTGAGTGGGAGCCACAAGCCTGACTTGTCCCAATGTGTTAACCCACAGGTCCCCACCCCTCGGCTCCAGGGCACACCACCTATGCTGGCAAAAGGGGCAGAGCTGGCTACAGCCCCTCCCACCCGCTGCCCCAGCCAGGATGCCCCTCCTGTTCTGTCCTAGGCCCCGGTGTCCCCCAATTCCCAGCTTCAGACCACAAGGGGTGGGCGCCGCAAGGTGAGCGCTGCACGGCCTAGGACCCCATCACATCCACGTGGTACCCTGGCCCTTCTGAAAGGGGACTCCATGAGCTCACGCACCAGAGCAGCCCCACCCGGCCTGCCAGCCCCCCATGAGTGAGTAGATCTAGCTGCTTCCACGATCCTGGCGGCAGACCTGCCATCGGGAGGTGGGCCAGCCCAGCAGGGGCATGCCTGGTGCCCATCGGGCATCACACCCCAGCGGGGGCTGAACCATCCCAGCTCCTGGCAAGGGAGCAGGCCTGAGGAGGTGGGCGTGGGGCCAGGAGCTGTCTCCCGCCCACAGTCCAGGTGAAGCAGTTCCCAGGAACTGGGCCCTGCACACACAACTCATTCAGGGACATGCCATCGTGGGGTAAGGTACCCCGGATTCTTGGGAAAGGACATCCTCCTCTCCACCCACCTCCCACCTCTCACTCCCTCCTCCCCGACTTCCTGCCCCTCAGGGGAAGGAGCCGAGCACCTGAGCACGAAGGAGGCCCAACCGCTGCCTCCACCACTCAACTGGGCACGCCTCTGCGGCTCCCACCTCCTCACGCCACGCTGTGGCTCTGGCCACATCAGGGACCCTCCAGCCCATCTCGGTCCCACCCCCAGGCACAGACTCCCCCAGTGCAGGGCTGGTGGGCTCCTGGCCAGCAGCGGTGTTCTGTCTGCTGCATGAGCTCTCCAGGCAGAGCCCCCACCTGCCATATCCCCTCCCCCACGGGCTGGGGGCTCCAGGCAGGCTTGTCTGAGGGCTGAGCTACACCCACGTGGTCAGGCAATGGACACTTGCCCGGCGAACCCACAGGTCCTGCTCCAAGTTCTGCAAAAACGGCTCCAGTCTTTACTGTGCTACGACTGACGGGCATCAGCCCTTTGGGGTCCCCTATTGCCACTTGTGAAGGACAGTAAATGCCAGGGCCCCTCCTTCAGGTCGGTGGCCCGTAGGCTACGCCTGGTGTCCACGCACCTGGGCCAGGCACGCCTGGAACCATTGGCACTCCAGAAGCGGGTAAGGAGGCAGCAGCTGGGGGTCTTGCTCTACCAGCTCAGGCCTCTGACCACACGCGGCTCAGCAGGTCCCCTCCTGTTGAGCCACCAGGCCCTGTACAGACCCCACCCCACCCGAGACCCTGGCCACCAAGGCACCCACCTGCCAGCAGACACGCATTTGGTTTTAAGCTGTTTATTTCCCCATCAGAGCTTTTTCCTGGCCCGGGAGACAGGGGGGAACACAAAAGCTGCGAGGGCATCCGCAGAAGAGCCCCGCAGGCACAGGGGTGGCCCCAATGACTAAGTCCAGGAAGCTCGCTCTGCACGGAAGGCAGCACCCGTGATTCCCGCTGGAGGCGGTGTGTGTCCTTGAAATCCAGACAGGCTTCTGCGAGAGAAATCGAGGACCGGAAGTCCAGGGGGGCGCCCCCCGGCCAGGAGCGGGATGGGTCCGGAGGCAGGAGGGCGGTGCCTATGTGTCGGGGTCCAGCCAGCGGCACTCCTCCTCCAGCACCCCGCGGAACACCTGGAAGCGGTGGTTGAGGTCCGGCCGTGCGTGCATGCGGAAGCGGGTGCCCAGGGCGCCGTCAGGCGAGGGCGCGCCGTAGAAGACGCGCAGGATGCGTGAGTGCACCAAGGCCATGGCGCACATGGCGCAGGGCTCGCGGGTCACGTACAGGTCGTAGCCGGTGCACACGTAAGGGAGACCATCGTCGTCTGCGTCCAGTTTACGCACGGCGCCTGCACGGACGGCCTGTGGGGCGGCGGCCGGGGCGAAGGAGCAGGCGGGGAACGGCCTGAAGTCGTAGGTGCCGCGGCCCTGGCCACGCGCCACGAGGTCCACGCACACCATGACGGCGTGCAGGAGGGGGTTGTCTGCGCTGCTGCAGTCATGGCCGGTGGCCAGCACGCGGTCCGAGGCCGGGTCCACCACCACGGCCCCCACGGCCCGCAGGCCCCGCGCTGCCGCCCGCCGGGCCGCCCGCACCGCCCGCTCCATGTGGCTCTGCATGGCGGCGCGCTCCTGCGTGGAGAAGAGCCTCCCGGCCAGGGCGCTGGTCACCTGCTTGTCCTCGTGGAAAGACGTGGGCCAGTGGGCCCGGGCCTCCTCGAACTGGCCCCTGGTCAGAGGCGGCCGGGCGGGCACAGGCACCAGGAAGGGCTGCCCCAGGCCACGGGGGTCCACAGCCGGCAGTGGCAGGAGCTCAGCCAGCGAGCGCGGGCCCGAGGCTGGCCCGGCCAGGCACAGCAGCATCTCCAGGGCGTGGGGGCTGCCGGCATCGTGGCTGGGCCGCACCCGCTTGAGGTGAGGCTGGGCGGGGAGCGGGTGCAGGGCCGACACCTCCTTCAGGAGGCGTGAGGTCTGGCGCTTGTCCAGGATGGGCGCGGCGTAGGCCAGCACCAGCTCCACGTCCCCCGACTGCTTCTCGGACAGGACAGGCAGGGCCTGCCACGGCGCCGCCTCAGGCTCCGGGCTCCCGGCCTCCAAGCACTTGGGCTGCTCCACGAGGCCCGGGGCGGGCTCCATCCTCAGCGATGTCGACTGTGGGAGACAGAGACGGGAGCAGAGGATCATCCGGCGGCTGCGGGCGGCTGGGGGAGCCGGGGAGTCCGTCCCAGGAGGCCGTGGCTCCACGAGGCAGGGCGTGCTGCCGCCAAAGCTGAGGCTAGTCTGAGGGCTCCGGCCCAGGTCACCGCATCAGGGCTACACTCCCTCATGTCCTGCTAACCCCTGGTTTGCAGAGTTTAAACAGCCATTGGTTTTTAAAAACGAAGATGCAATTAACCTACCAGAAGACAGGTCTTTTTTTTTTTTTTTTTTTGAGACAGTCTTGCTGTCACCCAGGCAGGAGTGCAGTGGCGCGATCTCAACTCACTGCAACCTCCACCTCCCAGGTTCAAGCGATTCTCATGCTTCAGCCTCCCCAGTAGCTGGCATTACACACCACCACGCCCGACTAATTTTTTTGTATTTTTAGTAGAGATGGGATTTCACCACGTTGTTCAGGCTGGTTTTGAACTCCTAACTTCACATGATCCACCCACTTTGGCCTCTCAAAGTGGTGGGATTACAGGTATGAGTCACTGCGCCCGGCCAAGACAGGTCATTTTCAAAAGTGCAATTCGTGGCTAGGTGCCAGCGGCTCACGCCTGTAATCCCAGCATTATGGGAGGCCGAAGGGGGAGGATCACTTGAGCCCAGGAGTTTAAGACCAGCCTAGGCAACATAACAACACCCCATTTCTATTAAATATCAAAAAATTAGCTGGGTGTGGTGGCACACACCGGTGGTTTCAGCTACTTGAGAAGCTGAAACAGGAGGATCACTTGAGCCCGGAAATTCAAGTGAGCTACAATCGTGCCACTGTATTCCAGCCTAGGTGACAGAGCAAGATGCTGTC
>NW_022308133.1:0-5814 GCF_002776525.5 Piliocolobus tephrosceles | reverse complement strand
TAAAGGTACCATGCTTAGGGGGCTTTTTGTGAAACTGAGTTTCCACAAATTGATTCTGAAATCAGAGTGAAAAGTCTACTAGTATTTTCTATTTCTTTAAGATGTTTTATTTATTTATTTATTTATTTATTTATTTATTTATTTGAGACAGAGTCTCCCTCTGTTGCCAGGATGAAGTGCAGTGGTGTGATCTCGGCTCACTGCAAACTCCAACTCCCTTGTTCAAGCGATTCTCCTGCCTCAGCCCCCCAAGTAGCTGGGATTACAGGCATGCACCACCACCCCCAGCTGATTTTTGTATTTTTAGTAGAGACAGGGTTTCACTGTGTTGGCCAGGATGTTCTTGATCTCCTGACCTCATGATCCGCCCACCTTGGCCTCCCAAAGTGCTGGGATTACAGGTGTGAGCCACCGCCCCTGGCCAAGATGTTTTATTCAAATTCTACTTTGATTTTATTTGAGGCCTTCAAAACCTTCCGTAATGAAGTGTGGATACATACCTTAGGATGAGAAATAGAGCCTAAAGGAGATGTTCTCAACATGACTCTCCAGTAATCAGCGGTAGTAAGTACTAGGGTCAAACCTCACCTTGGGGAGAAAAAGGGTATTTATAGGTTTATGGGCCTTTCTCAAAGGCACACTGAAAAATACAAAACACAGGTCTCAATGTAGAGGCTGAGAAGTGGGAGCATATCCAGTTTTTAAAAGCAAATAAAATACAAGTTATTACTTGTGACACAAGCAAGCCGGAACCCCAAGACCCAGAGGTGCTTCTTGGCATCTGGAAGAAGCCGATGTGGTGGCAGTGCTCTGAGTCAGGGGATGCTCAAGGATTACTCTGTAGACCTTCAGTGATGTGTTTAGTGCTGCAGCAGGAAACTTCACCTCTCTTTTAACGCCAGTCTAAGGCCTCAGCTCTGCTCTGATAGGAGCTACTGGAAGCAAGTGACTTTGCAGAGGACCTAAACTGTAAGAAGTTCACATTGGAAGTTGTAGCCAAGGTCGATATCGTGGGTGTGCATCCGGCATAGACAGGGCCTCATGCTCAGAAATGCTCTGTTCAAAAGGGTCCTGCACTGGGGGGCTAATGCTCCATGACTACTGTCTTGGAATTCTTTTCTGTTTTTTTGAGGTGGGGGGTCTCGCTATGCTTCCCAGGCTGGACTCAAATTCCTGGGCTCAAGTGATTCTCCCTCCTCAGCTTCCTGAGTAGCTGGGACTACAGGTGTGTGCCACTGCACCCAACTTGTCTTGAAATTCTTAATAATTTTATCTTTGCATTTGCATTTTGCAAGTGAAGTCCAATGGGACAATGCAGCATGCACTGAGGGCCTGGAGTCTTGGCCCATGCATGGTCTGCCTCTCCCTGTTTCCCTGGAACAGTTCTCAGCTGCCTGTTCCCTGCTCCCTGGTTCCCCAGGCCCCACCTGACTTCACCTTCTTTGCTGAACTCTGCCTGCTGTAGGGGTGTAGCTGTGGGCACAGGGAGAAGTGGGGTTGAGCTGGTGTGCCCTATGGCATTTGGGGGAGCAGCAGGGTGGCGGCCATCCTTGCCCTGGGCTGGCAGCGCCACGGTGCCTTTGATGGTCAGCAGCAGGACCAGGTCTCTCAGCCATCCCCTGGCCAGGTGCTGAGACTGCTTTGGAATGGAGATTTAATCCCTTGGGGTCTCCCAGCAGCCATGGGTTGGGGCAGCAGGTCCATGGGAAGGGAAGATTGATGGCCTCACCTCATCCTTGCCCCTGGGCAGAGATGGCATGTCAGTCTGGTGGTCTAGCCAGAGGAGGACTCCTGGAGCTGGTGAACTGTGCATGGCTATGCAGTCATGGGCAGCCCACCTCCTACTCCTCACCCCCCAGTGCCTTTGAGGGTCTGCACTCACCCTGTAAGTATCTCTGTGCCCAAGGAAGCATAGCATCAAATAGCAAATAAGAAACACCAAGAAAGGGCAAGAGAAAGACCACAGAAGAAAGGAAAAGTTTGTATTTTAGTGCCTCTAATGATCCCCCTACCCATCTTTTCTTTTCTTTTTTTTCTTTTCTTTCTTCTTTTTCTTCTTCTTCTTCTTCTTTTTTTTTTTTTTTTTTTTCGGGATCTTGCTTTATTGCCCAGGCTGGAGTACAGTGGCGCAATCACGGCTCACTGCAGCCTCAACCTCTTGGGCCCAAGCAATCTTCCCACCTTGGTCTCCTAAAGCGCTGGGATAACAGGCATGAGCCGCCACACCTGGCTGAGGCCTCACTTTTTCATTTTGTGCTGAGACTTGTAAATTAAGTAGCTAGCCCTGGCTGTAGCAGAGGGTATAGATTCTTTTTCTGGCTCTGTTTTTGTGACATCTCAACTTACTGGGCTCTTATTAAAGGTGATTTAGATGACTTATCAACTTTTCATGAGTATAGATGAAGAACTCTTCTAGGGCAGGGGTCTCCATCCCCTGGGCCACAGACCAGTACTGGCCTCAGGAACCAGGCCGCACAGCAGGAAGTGAGTGGCAGGCAAGCAAGTCAAGCTTCATCTGTATTTACAGCCACTCCCCATCGCTGGCATTATTGCCTGAGCTTGGCCTCCTGTCAGATCAGTGGTGACCTTGATTGTCATAGGAGCATGAACCCTCTAGTGAACTGCACATGGGAGAGATCTAGGTTGCATGCTTCTCAGGAGAATCTAATGCCTGATGACCCGTCACTGTCTCCCATTACTCCCAGATGGGATCGTCTAGTTGCAAGAAAACAAGTTCAGGACTCTCACTGATTTTACCTTATGGTGAGTTGTATAATTATTTCATTATATATTACAACGTAATAATAATAGAAATAAAGTGCACAATAAATGTAATGCACTTGAATCATCCCTAAACTATCCGCTGCCACCCTAGTCTGTGGAAAAATGGTCTTTCATGAAACTGGTCCCCGTTGCCAAAAAGGTTGGGACTGCTGCTCTAGAAAGTATGGGATTGGGTGCCGGGGGTCACACAGATAGCCACTGACAACCTGAGAATAGTGAGCATGGGCCTGTAAAAACAGATCAATAGGTATTTGTGGAAAGTATTGATGAATACATGAATGAATGAATGAAACAATAAACTAAGAAAAATGGTATGGCATGCATAAATGTGTGATGGGCCCAAAATATGATCCTCCTAGGGATATTTGCCTTAGAAAAGGAGGCAAAGGCTAAGCTGAAAAAATCTGTGGCACGTGAAAGCCCTAGGGGGCTCTGGGTATGAGTGGGAGGAATCTGAAGTCTCTCTGTAGAGACTACTCTTGGGCCATCCAATCTTCTCTGCTCACTACAGCTAAGCCTTTTTCTGCCCACTACAGCTTCCCACATGCTGCTTTAATGTTGATATCTAGAAGAGGTTCTAGCCTGGTATGGTGGCTCCTGTAATCCCAGCACTCTGGGAGTTCAAAGTGGGAGGATTGCTTGAGCCCAGGAGTTCAAGAACAGCCTAGGCAACCTAGTGAGACCACATCTCTACAAAAAATTTAAAAATTAGCTCAACGTGGTGGTGTGTGTCCATAGTCTCAGCTACTCAGGAGGCTGAGATAGGAGGATCACTTGAGCCCACAGGCTACAGTGAACCATGATCACGCCACTACACTCCAGCCTGGGTGACAGAGCAAGACCTTGTCGCTCAAAAAAACAAAAAGAGAAAATAGAAGAGGTTCTTACTGTACAATAGGACTACTTATTTATTTATTTAATTTTATTTTTTGAGTCAGAGTCTTGCTCTGTCACCCAGGCTGGAGTGCAATGGCAGGATCTCAGCTCACTGCAACCTCTGCCTGCTGGGTTCAAGTGATTCTTCTGCCTCAGCCTCCCGAGTAGCTGGGATTACAGGCATGGGCCAGCATGCCCGGCTAATTTTTGTATTTTTAGTAGATGGGGTTTCACCATATTGGCCAGGTTGGTCTTGAACTCCTGATCTCAAGCGATCCACCTGCCTCGGCCTCCCAAAGTGCTAGGATTACAGGCATAAGCCACCTCACCCAGCCACAATAAGAGCTTTTTAATGAGAAGAAGACAGAAGTCTTGATAGAGAATTTCTCTTCCTGAGAGGAAGTACCAGCACGTTATGAACCATAGTTGATTTGTTTTTAAAAATCTCAAGCTGTAATAATTCCCAGTTGCTCGGTGCACAGTGAATGAGGCTGATATTTAAACAGAATGCCGCATGGCACCCACTGTGTCCACACTTCCTGCCTGCCTGTCCTATGCCTCTTCAGGTGATGTCCACCTTCTCCTTGAAGCCCTCTCTGGCTGCTCCAGTCCCTGAGCTTTCCTTCCTGCACTCATACAGCATGAGGAAGGTTCCATCTTTTTCTAGATGTGCTATTGTTTTAGCATTTGCCGTGTGCACTTTAGAGCCTCATTGCCTCTTTGAGGCCAAGGACGGCACTGTCCCTTCTCTCTAGTTGCTCTGAGTGCCAAGCACAGCCCTGAACACCAAATACTTTGACTCTTTTCTGGCTACTCAACCCTCCTGGCTGTTCCTTCATCACCCTGGACCTGCCCCCACCCCAGGGTCTTTGCACTTGCTCTCCCTCTGCCTGGAAAGCCCTTCTCCCTGCAATCTGCAGGACTTGATTACTCTTCACTTTCAGGCCTTTGCTCAAATGTTACCTCATCAATGCACCCTTCTCTGACCATCCTATTGAATGTTCCAAATCTTTTTTTTTGTTTTTGAGACAGAGTCTCACTCTGTTGCCCAGGCTGGAGTGTAATGGTTCAATCTTGGCTCACTGCAGCCTCCACCTCCCAGGTTCAAGTTATCTTCCCACCTCAGCTTTCCAAGTAGCTGGATCTACAGACATGTGCCACCATGCCCAGCCTTTTTTTTTTTTTTTAGACAGAGTCTTGCTCTTATCACCAGGCTGGGGTGCAGTGGCACGATTTTGGCTCACTGCAACCTCCACCTCCTGGGTTCAAGTGATTCTCATACCTCATCCTCCTGAGTAGCTGGGATTACAGGTGCCCACCACCACACCTGGCTAATTTTTTTATTTTTAGTAGAGGCAGAGTTTTGCCATGTTGGCCAGGCTAGTCTCAAACTCCTAACCTCAGGTGATCCACCTGCCTCAGTCTCCCAAAGTGCTGGGATTACAGGTGTGAGCAGGCCAGGAACTATTGTGCCATGGATATTGTTGGTAGCCTATCCATCTTCCATGTCCATATCTGCAGGGGAAGGGGACACCATCCTCAGCTCCTGGGGTGGTCCCTGGTTGGCACAGCCAGTTGGCACAGTCCATTCTCCTGAACACAGTCATAGGCTTCAGAGGGGCACCTGAGACTTGAGCTGTCCAATCAGGGAGATTCTTGGGACTCTTACCTGTAATGTTGCTGTAGACTTGTTTCCTGTTCTTCCTGGAAACATTGTTGGCCTGACTGGGCCATCTGGCCACCAGAGTGAGGATGTGGACAACATAAAGCAGAGGGCAGAACTGAGGGCACCCCAGATAAGGGGAGCCAGACCTGGATTAAGGCAACTCTGAAAGGCAAGACTTTCTGGATATTTTTAAGGCACCTGGGGACTAAAATAATAGAGTCTAACAAAAAAGTTTAAGATATCCATTATTTATATTGTTCAAAGTATAAAGAAATATGGAAACTCCTTTGCTTACAAACTTCCAGCTTCCAATTAAGCAGAGACCCCAAAACTATAGCCCAAAGCAGAAGTATGTTGTCTTTAACAGGGGGCACCTGTCGCCGACTCCCAGGAGTGTGGAGTTGGGAACCACTTGGCATTTTCAGCTTGTTCTAGAAGTCCAGGACTATGTATCTTGTCTATCTTGTCTTCTTTTTTTTTTTTTTTTT
>NW_022308132.1:0-1181 GCF_002776525.5 Piliocolobus tephrosceles | reverse complement strand
CATAAAACAAAGTTTACTTTCATAAATGGTAAACTTTCTACAAGTGCAGGCAACAAAATCTAGAAGTTCAGAACAAGAAAAACGAAATAATGAAAACGAGCATAACAGTAACTACAGTTTGTAAAAAATACACAGGTGGAAAAAAATCAAATGTTATAATTTCGATATGACAATGCAAAAAAGGCTTAACTGAAAGCTATATGTGCTTCCTGTGATAAACAAAGATTTTTTTATTGTTATGGTTACAGGTACGGAGAAATTTTTATGCTATCAGGTTCCATCTCTTTTGAACATAAAAAATAATATTCTTACAATAGTTCTATCTCCATTCATTTAACTAATGAGTACTCTAGCTAATGAAAAGTGAAGTAAAACAGTTTGAAAAAAAAATAATATAATATATACCAGCTATTTTTATAGACAGTAGTCAAACATATAGTAATGTGCAAATAATGTGCGAAGTATAAGAAGAAAAATATAAAGTCATATGTTGTGCTCCTGAATATACATTAAATAATAAGCATTTGCTTATCTTTATGTAAGAACATATTTTACTGATCGCAATAAATCAAGTTCATTATATTCCTGAATAGGGTCATGATTTTTAACCATCGTATAGGAAATTTCGTGAAGTGCGAACATTGCTGAGTATAATTCGATTTATGTGTTAGGCAGGTACATGTACGAATAAAGTACAAGAAAATAAAATAAAAAATTTAAAATTATCTCAATGTTACATAAAAAGGTGCAGTGCGAATAGAAAAAAATATATTTTGTTATATCAAAGAAAGAACGAATTTATATGACAATTTTAAAGTGGTATTTAAGTTAAAAAATAGAGATATAACTAAAGGCGTGGGTAACTCGGAAGTAGGTCCTTATAGGTCCACCACAATATACGCTAATACAAAAAACGACTACGAAATGATGTACAATCTTATAGTTGAAAAGAGTTATTTTGGTAAGTATTATATATTTTATGCAAAGGTAAACAATAATTTGAAAAGTAAAGCGCACGAATCGTTTATGAAAAACGAAATACAAATAATGGTAAATACAGTTGCATACTTTCAAACACTTCGATATATACTTTATATGCTTAATACAACAGCTCATTTTGATTATACAACTATATGCTGAAAGAAAAAGGTTTACAACTACTTTAAGGATAGGCCGCACAC
>NW_022308131.1:0-9251 GCF_002776525.5 Piliocolobus tephrosceles | reverse complement strand
TCGCCCGGCTAGATTTTTGTATTTTTTAGTAGAGACGGGGTTTCACCATGTTAACCAGGATGGTCTCGATCTCCTGACCTCGTGATCCGCCCGTCTCGGCCTCCCAAAGTGCTGGGATTACAGGCTTGAGCCACCGCGCCCGGCCTATAATCCTCTTAATATATTGCTAGATTCCATTTTAAAGTATTTTGTTAAGAATTTTTGTATCTTTATTTATAAAGAATACTGGACTAGTTTTCATTTCTGGTAGTGTCTTTGTCTTGCTTTCCTATCAGGATAATACTGGTCATGTAAAATTAGTTTGGAAATGTCTTATAAATTTTTAAAGATTGTAAGAAAGATTAGCCTTCCTTATTCTTTCAACGTGATAAAATTCACTAGTACAGCCGTCTGGTCCTGGATTATTTTTTTGGAAGCTTTTAATCACAGTCTCACTACCATCACTTGTTATATGTCTATCTGTATTTTTTATTTCTTCTTGACTCAGTCTTGGTAGTTTATTTGTAGAAATTGTCCATCATTTTATTTAGGGTGCCTAATTTGTTGATATACAATTATTCATAGTGTTCGCTTGTAATTTTTTTTATCTGTGTAAGTTGGTAGTAGTATCCCCACTGTTTTTATTTTATTTTATTTTATTTTTTTTGAGACAGAGTCTCGCTCTGTCGCGCAGGCTGGAGTGCAGTTGCAAGATCTCGGCTCACTGCAAGCTCCGCCTCCCGGGTTCACGCCATTCTCCTGCCTCAGCCTCCTAAGTAGCTGGGGCTACAGGCACCGCCACCACGCCTGGTTACTTTTTGTATGATTTTTAGTAGAGATGGGGTTTCACTGTATTAGCCAGGATGGTCTCCATCTCCTGATCTCCTGATCCACCCGCCTCGGCCTCCCAAAGTGCTGGGATTACAGGCGTGAGCCACTGCGCCCGGCCTTTATTTTTAATTTTAGTAATTTAAGTGTTCTTCTTGTTTTCTTTGGTCAGTATAGCAAAAGGCGAGTCAAGTTTCTTGATCTTTTCAAATAATCAACTTTTAGTTTTGTTGATTTCTCTACTGTTTTGTTTTTCTCTATTTCACTGTGTTCTAATATTATTTTATTTTTCCTGCTTGCTATGGATTTAGTCAGTTCTTTTCCTAGGTTCTAAATTTAGAGTATTTGCTATCTATTTTATTCATTCCTTTTTAAGGTAAGAGTTTACATCCATAAATTTTTATCTGAGCTTATACTTAGCTTTTGCTGCATCCCTTATTGTATTTTCATTTTGGTTCTTCTCAAAGTATTTTTCGATTTCCTTTGCGATTTCTTCTTGGACTCATTGGTTGTGTAAAGGTATGGTATTTAATTCTCACATATTTGTGAATTTTTTTCACTTATTGATTTTTAGGTTTGTCCCACAGTGGTTGGAGAAAGTACTTTGTATGATTCTAATATTATAAAATTCTCTGATACTTATTGTGTGGCCTAACATGGACTATTCTGGAGACTGTTTTGTGTTTACTTAAGAAAAAATATGTATTCCCCTGTTGTTAATTGGAGTGTTGTATAGATGTCTGTTAGTCTACTGGTTTATAGTGTTGTTCAAGTTTTCTATTTTCTTACTGATCTTCAATCTAGTTATTCCGTACTATTAAATTTAGTGTATCAAAATATCCATTACTTCTTAGCTATTCTCTCTTCTATCTAGTTATTCTGTATTATTAAATTTGGTGTATCAAAATATCTATTACTTTTTAGCTATTCTCTCTTCAGTTATATTAGCGTATATATATTTGAGAACTGTCTTATTTTTTATATTTATTCATATTTTTTATTTTTATAAATTTATATTTATAAATTTATATTTATTTATAATTGTAACATCTTATTAATGGATTGACCCTTTTAACATTATATGATATCGTTTTGGTTATACAAAATTTTGTTTCAAAGTCTTTTTTGTCTGATATTAATGTAGTTACTTCTGCTCTTTTTTGGCCACAATTTGCGGGAAATATGATTTCCCATTCTTTTATTTTCCAGATATTTGTGTATTTGAATCTGAAATGAGTCTCATGGGTAACATAGAATTGGATCATGTTTGTAAATATACCCTCTCAATCTCTGCCTTTAGTTGTAGAGTTTAATTCATTTACGTGAAATATCATTACTAATAAGGAAGGATTTCTGCCATTTCTCTGTTTGTTGTCTATATATCTTATATCTTTTTTGTTCTTCAATTCTTTCATTCCTCCATTATTGCCTTCCTTTCTATTTAATATTTCTAGTGTATCATTTTAATTATCTTGTTCTTGTTCTACATTTAAAAAATTTTTTTATTTTACTTTAAGTTCCAGGATACAAGTGCAAAAAATGTAGGTTTGTTGCATAGGTTTACGTGTGCCATGGTGGTTTGCTGTACCTGTCAACCCCTCATCTAGGTTTTAAGCTTCACATTCATTAGCTATTTATCCTAATGCTCTCCCTCCCCTCGCCCTCTCACACACTGACTGGCCCCAGTGTGTGTTGTTCCCCTTCTTGTGTCCATGTGTTCTCATCGCTCAACTGTCACTTATGAGTGAGAACACGTGGTGTTAGTTTTTCTGTTCTTGTGTCAGTTTGCTGAGGATGATGGCTTCCAGCTTCATCCATGTCCCTACAAAGAACATGATCTCATTCCTTTTTATTTTTGAGACAGAGTCTCACACTCTCGCCCAGGCTGGAGTGCAGTGGCACCATCTTGGCTCACTGCAAACTCCACCTCCCAGGTTCACGCCATTCTCCTGCCTCAGCCTCCCGAGTAGCTGGGACTACAGGTGCCCGCCACCATGCCCAGATAATTTTTTGTATTTTTAGTAGAGACGGGGTTTCACAGTGTTAGCCAGGATGGTCTGAATCTCCTGACCTTGTTATCCGCTTGCTTTGGCCTCCCGAAGTGCTGGGATTATGATCTCATTCCTTTTTGTGGCTGCATAGTGTTCCATGTTATATATGTACCACATTTTTAAAATTCAGTCTATCACTGACAGGCATTTGTGTTGGTTACATGTCTTTGCTATTGTAAATAGGGTTGTAATAAACATACGTGTGCATGTGTTTATAGTAGAATAATTTATATTCCTTTAGGTATATGCCCAGTAATGGAATTGCTGGGAAAAATGGTATTTCTGGTTCTAGATCCTTAAGGAATCGCCACACTGTCTTCCACAATGGTTGAACTAATTTTCATTCCCACCAACAGTGTAAAAGCTTTTCTTATTTCTCCACAGCCTTGCCAGCATCTATTGTTTCTTGACTTTTTAATAATCACCATTCTGACTAGCCTGAGATGGTATCTCATTGAGGTTTTGATTTACATTTCTTTAATAATCAGTGATGTTGAGCTTTTTATATGTTTGTTGGCTGCATAAATGTCTTCTTTTGAGAAATGTCTGTTCATATTCTTTGCCCACTTTTTAACAGGGTTTTTTCTTGTAAATTTGTTTAAGTTCCTTCTAGATTCTAGATATTAGACCTTTGCCAGATGGGTAGATTGCAAAAATTTTTCCCATTCTGTAGGTTGCCTGTTCACTCTGATGATAGTTTCTTTTGCTGTGCAGAAGCTCTTTAGTTTAATTAGACCCCATTTGTCAATTTTGGCTTTTGTCAAATGCTTTTGGCATGTTCTTCATGAAGTCTTTGCCCATGCCTATGTTCTGAATGGTACTGAGTAGTTTTCTCCTATAATATTTTATGGTTTTGGGTTTTACATTTAAGTATTTAATCCATCGTGAATTAATTTTTCTATAAGGTGTAAGGAAGGGATCCAGTTTTAATTTTCTGAATATGGCTAGCCAGTTTTCCCAGCACCATTTATTAAATAGGGAATCCTTTCCCCATTTCTTGTTTTTGTCCAGTTCATCGAAGATCAGATGGTTGTAGATGTGTGATGCTATTTCTGAGGTCTCTGTTCTGTTCCATTAGTCTACATATCTGTTTTGATACCAGTACCATGCTGTTTGGGTTACTGTAGCCTTGTAGTATAGTTTGAAGTCAGGTAATATAATGCCTCCAGCTTTGTTTTTTGTTTTTTTCTTTCCTTGCTTACCATTAGTCTTGGCTATAGGAGCTCTTTTTGGTTCCATATGAATTTTAAAATAGTGTTTTCTAGTTCTATGAATAATGTCAATGGTATTTTAATGGGAATAGCATTGAATCTGTAAATTACTTTGGGCAGTATGGCCGTTTTCACGATACTGATTTTTCCTATCCATGGGCACGGAATCTTTTTCCATTTGTTTGTGTCCTCTCTGGTTTCCTCGAGCAGAGGCTTGTAGTTCTCCTTGAAGAGGTCCTTCATTTACCTTGTTAACTGTATTTCTAGGTATTTCATTCTCTTTGTAGCAATTGCGAATGGGAGTTCATTCATGAGTTGGTTCTCTGCTTGCCTTTTGTTGGCGTATAGGAATGCATGTAACTTCTGCATATTGATTTTGTATCCTGAGACTTTGCTGAAGTTGCTTATCAGCTTAAGGCGTTTTGGGGCTGAGACAAAGAATTTTCTAGATATGGAATCACGTCGTCTGCAAACAGAGACAATTTGACTTCCTCTCTTCCTATTCGAATACCTTTATTTCTTTCTCTTGCCTGACTGCACTTGCCAGAAATTCTAATACTATGTTGAATAGGAGTGGTGAGAGAGGGCATCCTTGTCTTGTGCCGGTTTTCAAAGGGAATGCTTCTAGCATTTGCCTATTTAGTATGACATTGGCTGTGAATTTGTCATAAATAGCTCCTATTATTTTGAGATATATTCCATCACTACTTAGTTTCATGAGAGTTTTTAACATGAAGGGATGTTGACTCTTATCAAACCCTTTTCCTGCATCTATTGAGATGATCATGTGATTTTTGCCATTGGTTCTGCTTATGTTGATTTGCATATGTTGAACCAGTCTGGCATCCCAGGGATGAAGACAACTGAATCGTGGTGGATAAGTTTTTGATGTGCTGCTGGATTCAGTTTGCCAGTGCCAGTATTTTGTTGAGGATTTTCACATTCATGTTCATTAGGGAGACTGGCTTGAAGTTTCTTTTGTTGTTGTTGTGTCTCTGCCAGGTTTTGGTATCGGGATGATGCTGGCCTTATAAAATGAGTTAGGGAGGAGTCCCTCCTTTTCAATTGTTTGGAACAGTTTCAGAAGAAATGTTACCAGCTTGACTTTGTATCTCTGGTAGAATTCAGCTGTGAATCAGTCTGGTCCTGAACCACCCCCCTTGCCCCCCAGCTGCTGGGAGCCATGGTGGAGTAATATCATCTCCCCCTCTGGAAATTATGAACTCTTTCACAGATGGGTGTAGACCCCCAGTGTGTACACCCTCAGAGGGTGTACACCCGTCTGTATTGGGAGTCATATCATCCTCTTCTTCCCTGAATATTAAGAACAGTATCCCAGGAGTGTTTGTACTCCCTGCGATATTGGGCGTCATATCCTCTCCCACATGGACATTCAAAACAATATCACTGGGGGTGTGTACATCTTCTTTGATATATAAAGTGTTATCATCCTCTCCCCAGTGGATATCAGGAACAAGTCTATTAATTATTAATATTAATAAATATAATCAAAATTAATAGTAGTTATCGATATTAATGATCACAATAAAGATTGTAAAAATCAATACTGGTTTAAAATGTTAACGATTTGTAATAATAGTAATATCACTATTAATAATAAAATAATGATATCAGCAATTAATGTTACTGAAATCAATACAAAATGATGCTGATAATAAAATAATAATTGATATTAGGGACTAATAATATTGTTAAATGACATTAATATTAATAAAGTTTAAGCGTGCATAATCATGTATTTAAACTGATTATCCATAATTAATAATGGTATCCTATTATTAGAATCATTGATAATTATTAAAATCGATCATTGATGTTTAATAATCATACTATTACTCCTAATACCTCAGGGAGTGTACACCGACCTGTGATGTTGTTCCAAATATCCCGGGACGGAGAGCATGATTTTAGTTTTAATATCGCAGTAGGTGTACACTCACCGAGTAACATTGATCCTACTATCCAAGGGGGTAGAGTATGACATGTCTCCAAACATAGCAATGAATGGACAGCCACCCAGTAATATTGCTCCTAATATTCCCGGAAGAAGCCTACGCTATCACCTATCATGCTACACCTATCATGGCTGGTACAGATGCTTGCCAAATTCATTAGGGAAGCAGGCACCTTGCAGCTGTCTGCTCTGCTATACTCTAGAAGAGGCTCCAGTTTGGCTGTTAAATGCCCACCTGTCATTTTTTAATTCCAGGCAGCAGGAAAGAAAATAGCCAAGAGAGAAAAACAAGGGAACATCTACTCTTCCTTTTAAATTTTTTACCCAACCCCCTCTTTTTTTTTTTTTTTTTTGTTTAACCCAATTTGTTGAGCTATGATTACATTTAAAAAGCTGCACATGTTTAAGGTATGCATCTCAGTGAGTCTGGGGATAAGTATACATCATGAACACATCACTATCCTTAAGATGATAAAGATATCCTTCCTCCCAAAGTCCCCCATTATTATTAGTAGTGGTAGTAGTAAGAAATTTTGGTAAGAACACAAAATCCACCCTTTTAGCAAATTTTAAGTATGCAATACAGTGTTCTTAGCTATAAGCACTATGCTGTAAATGAGACCTCCAGAACTTACTTACATGGTATATCTGAAACTTTGTGCTCTAACCACATCTACCTATTTCCCCTGCACCACGGCCCCTGGCAACCACCATTCTGCTCTCTGCTTTTGTGAGTGTGCCTGTTTTAGATTTCAAATACAAGTGAAATCATATAGTAATTGTCATTCTGTAGCAGGCCTATTTCATATAGCGTAATGCCCTCAAAGTCCACCCATGTTGTCCAAAATGACAGGGTTTCATTATTATGTAACACTGAATAATATTCCAATGCATATGTGTATTACCCATTTATCCTGACACTCTCCCTCCACCTGCCTCCCAACAGGCCCCAGTGTGTGTTGTTCCCCTCTCAGTATCCATGTGTTCTCATTGTTCTGCTTCCACTTGTCAGTGAGAACATGCAGTGTTTGGTTTTCTGTTCCCGGGTTAGTTTACTGAGGATAGTGGCTTCTAGCTCCATCTATGTCCCTGCAAAGGACAAGATCCCATTCCCTTTTATGGCTGCATAGTATTTCATGGTGTATATGCACCACATTTTCTTTATCCAGTCTATCATTGATGGACATTTGGGTTGATTCCATGTCTTTGCTGCTGTGACTAGTGCTGCAATGAACATGTGTGTGCATGTATCTGTATAACAGAATGATTGATATTCCTTTCAGTATATACACAGTAATGAGATTGCTGGGTCAAGTAGTATTTCTGGTTCTAGGTCTTTGAGGAATCACCATACTGTCTTCCACAATGGTTGAACTAATTTACCTTCCACCAACAGTGTAAGAGTGTTCCTATATCTCAACAGCCTCATCAGCAGGTAGTTTTACTTAAAATTTTTTTGAGAAACCTTCATACTATTATCCAAAATGGCCATAGTACTTTGTATTTCCACCACGAGTATACAAGGGTTATCATTTATCCACATCCTCACTAATACTTGCTATTCATCTTTTCAATAACAGCTATTCTACGAGGTGTCAGGTGACATTTCATGGTGGTTTTTATTTGCATCCCCCTGACAATTAGAGATGGTAAGAATTTTGTCATATATTTGTTGGCCATTTGTATCTTTTCTTCTGGGAAATGTCTATTCAGATCTTCACCTATTTAAAAAAAGATTTCAACTTTTATTTTAGATTCCGTGAATGCATGTGCAGGGTTTTACATTGGTACATTGTGTAATGCTGAGGCTTGGAGTATGAATGATTTGTAACCCAGGTAGAAAACATAGTATTTCCCACAAAGATACTCCTCCAGAAGAGCAACTCCAAGACACATAATTGCCAGATTCACCAAAGTTGAAATGAAGGAAAAAATCTTAAGGGCAGCCAGAGAGAAAGGTCGGGTTACCCACAAAGGGAAGCCCATCAGACTGACAGCAGATCTCTTGGCAGAAACTCTACAAGCCAGAAGAGAGTGGGGGCCAATATTCAACATTCTTAAAGAAAAGAATTTTAAACCCAGAATTTCATATCCAGCCAAACTAAGTTTCATCAGTGAAGGAGAAATAAAATTCTTTACAGATAAGCAAATGCTTAGAGATTTTGTCACCACCAGGCCTGCCTTACAAGAGACCCTGAAGGAAGCCCTAAACATGGAAAGGAACAACCGGTACCAGCCACTGCAAAAACATGCCAAAATGTAAAGACCATCGAGCCTAGGAAGAAACTGCATCAACTAATGAGCAAAATAACCAGTTAATATCATCATGGCAGGATCAAGATCACACATAACAATATTAACCTTAAATGTAAATGGACTAAATGCTCCAATTAAAAGACACAGACTGGCAAACTGGATAAAGAGTCAAGACCCATCAGTCTGCTGTCTTCAGGAGACCCATCTCACATGCAGAGACATACATAGGCTCAAAATAAAAGGATGGAGGAAGATCTACCAAGCAAATGGAGAACAAAAAAAAGCAGGGGTTGCAATCCTAGTCTCTGATAAAACAGACTTTAAACCATCAAAGATCAAAAGAGACAAAGAAGGCCATTACATAATGGTAAAGGGATCAATCCAACAGGAAGAGCTAACTATCCTAAATATATATGCACCTAATACAGGAGCACCCAGATTCATAAAGCAAGTCCTTAGAGACTTACAAAGAGACTTAGACTCCCATACAATAATAATGGGAGACTTCAACACTCCACTGTCAACATTAGACAGATCAACGAGACAGAAAGTTAACAAGGATATCCAGGAATTGAACTCATCTCTGCACCAAGTGGACCTAATAGACATCTATAGAACTCTCCACCCCAAGTCAACAGAATATACATTCTTCTCAGCACCACATCACACTTATTCCAAAATTGACCACATAATTGGAAGTAAAGCACTCCTCAGCAAATGTAAAAGAACAGAAATTATAACAAACTGTCTCTCTGACCACAGTGCAATCAAACTAGAACTCAGGACTAAGAAACTCAATCAAAACCGCTCAACTACATGGAAACTGAACAACCTGCTCCTGAATGACTACTGGGTACATAACGAAATGAAAGCAGAAATAAAGATGTTCTTTGAATCCAATGAGAACAAAGATACAACATACCAGAATCTCTGGGACACATTTAAAGCAGT
>NW_022308130.1:0-6674 GCF_002776525.5 Piliocolobus tephrosceles | reverse complement strand
TGATACAAAACAGAGAACTTTGCGGAAATTGTTTGCTCATGTGGATCAACATTGCTCTTGGTTTCAATATCAAACTGAAGTACAATTAAATAAGCGAGAGTGGCAACAGGTTGTTAAGACCCTTCGTCAAGCGCACCAGCGCGGGGATGTAATGTCAACACCTTTGTGGGCTCTTTGTGCCTCTATTACTCAGGCTTTAGAGCTCTTAGAGACAGACTCTGAAAAGGGGGAAGGCGGGGATGAGAAGTCTTTGAAGTCTCCGATAGCCATTTCCCCTCCTTTAGATAATTCTGTAACTGAAGGAGAGGTCCTTTGTGTGATAATGTGTCTCATGAAAAAGAATCAGAAATTCAAAAGGAGCTTCAGCCGGTTGTTAAATTGTTACAACAAATTTTACAATTGCAGTTATCTCCCCCTCAACCTTCTCCTCCACACACTCCTGTTTTTACTTTTCCCGTGGTTCATCCACCCCCATCAGCACCTAAGGCGGAGGAGGAAGATAGTTTTCCACCACCACCACCGCCAGTGGAAATGCTGCCTCGTTCAGGCACGGATTTTGCTGTTCCCGCTTCTACTGCTAAAGCTGTAATTAAGATATTGGATTCTCAAGAGGATGACGAACCTTTACAATTGTTCCCCATTATTAGGCAACCTTTTGGTCCTAATGACCAATTTCCTCAAGGGGGTATAAATGTGCAGTATAATGTTCTTCAATTTAAATTTCTTAAAGAAATGAAGGCAGCTGTTGCTAATTATGGCCCTCAATCTCCTTTTGTCATGGGGCTTCTAGATTCTTTCTCCTCTGAGAATTTGTTTTTGCCTCTTGATTGGGAAACTTTGGGGAAGGCTGTTTTGGACCGCTCTCAGTGGCTTCAGCTACGCAGTTGGTGGCTGGAAGATGCTAAAGACATGCCCGCCGTAATGCCGCTAAAAATCCTCCAGGGCCAACAGAAGAACAATTAACAGACACTGGTCAGTTTGCTACCGTAGCGGCTCAATCTGGACTCGATGATATGGCATTATCACAAGTTAAAAGACTGTTTTTAAAAGCTTGATATGAAGTAAAATCATCGGGGAAAACTGCCTTGTCTTTTGTTAAGGTTTTGCAGAGTGCCAATAAACTTTATCTTGATTTTATTGCTCAGCTCCAAGATGCTGTAATAAAGACTGTGGGTAGTGGGGCAGCAGGCAAAATCCTGATAACCACACTAGCCTTTAAAAATGCTAATCAAAAATGTCAGAGGTTGTTGCGTCCTCTAAAGGCTGCTAGAAATTTACTAATAGAAGATTTTATTAGAGCCTGTGCAGGAGTGGGAGGGGCTGCCTACAGCGCTCAGTTGTTTGCTGGAGCTTTATCTAAGACATTCATGGAAAAAAAGGGAGTTTGCTTCCAATGTAGAAAGACCGGTTATTTTAAAAAGGAGTGCCGTAAACTATCTAATAAAAGTGACTCTTCCAAAGTAGGATTTAAAAAGCTTCCTACTGAGCCCTATCGTCGTTGCGGCAGAGGGCAACACTGGACTAATGAATGTCACTCTAAAGTGGACAAAAACGGTAATTCTCTCACCTCTGGATCGGGCAACTTGAGCCCTCTTCATTTGCAATTTCCAGTCAGCTCAGGGGTCCAGCATCAGCAAGCCAGTCAGCCAATGTTAACCCCCAATTTTCATTAGCTCAGCTTTTCTCTGCTACTTCCGGTAGCACCGCTGCTGATTTGGCTATTTTGCAGGCTGTTGAACTCACCCCAGAAATGGGAGTTGTTAAATTGGCTACAGCTGTTTTTGAGCCATTACCTCCACATACTGTTGGATTGCTTATAGGACGCAGTAGTAGCATTTTACAGGGTTTACAAGTTCATTTGGGTGTTAAGAGATTCTGATTATAAAGGGAAAATCCAAATTATGGCTCAGGCTCATAAATCTATATCCCTGAAAGAGGGGCAGCGAATTGCACAACTCCTTTTACTACCCTATTTTCAGTTTCCTTCCCAGAGACAAGAAAGAACCGGAGGTTTTGAAAACACGGATAAACATATTTTTTGGGAAACTTTAACAACTCAACAAAAACCCTTGTGTTTGGACTAACGGAGGCAAGATGGTGCACTTCCGGGTTCTTCTTCACCACCAACTCTTCCCGCGCGCGCGAAAATGCAGCCGGCGACCCGGGAAGGTGCAGACCAACTGGGCATGTGCCAGGTGACGTCAATCTGAAGAGACCAAGATTTACCTGGTCGCACCTGCGGAACGCCCCTGACACGCCCATGCCCCACCTATTGCCCTCCCACTCCTAGAAAAGCTGCTCTCCGCCATTAGGCCACGCGGCCTTCTCACAGCCCCGGCGGCCTTCTTGCAGCCCCACTCCTGTCGGGATGTCGGGACTGTGGGAAGTCCGTCCGAGAGCCCCACGGGGGAACTCTGCCGGCCTTCTTTGCCGGAGGCCGACAGACTTCTTCTCCACACCTTGGGTTACTAAAATAAACTTGCAGTTTTGCGCCTGACCTTTGCCTACTTGCTGGTTCTTTTGCTCGCTCTGGTGGTCTTAGAAAAACAAGACACCTTGTTTCCCCTCGAAGTAGAGAGACAAATTTTTCAGGGCTTGGTTGACACTGGAGCTGACGTTTCCATTATTGCCTCTAATCAATGGCCTTTACAGTGGCCTAAACAGCCTGTTGCTGTTTCTCTTACAGAATTAGGTACCGCCTCTGAGGTGTATCAAAATTCTTAAACCTTGAATTGTCGAGGGCCGGATGGTCAAATGGCCCAAGTCCAGTTTTATATTGTTCCTATTGCCCTAAATTTATGGGGGCGAGATTTGTTGCAACAATTTGGAGCTTTTGTTTCTATTCCTCATGTCTCTAATTCAGCCAAAAGTATGATGTTCCGCATGGGCTACAATCCCCTTGAAAAATCTTTAAACATATAGCCACTGTTCACCAGCCTCAAGCCCTTCCCTTGACATGGAAAACTAATACTCCTGTATGGGTTGAACAGTGGCCTTTAACACGTGAGAAGCTTAAGGCCTTAGAAAACTTAGTTCAGAAACAATTATCCTTAGGTCATATAGAACCTAGTACTTCTCCATGGAATTCCCCTTTGTGATAAAAAAAAAAAAAAAAAAGTAAATAGAAACTATTAACAGATCTTCGTGCTATTAATGCATGTATTCAACCCATGGGATCCTTACAACCTGGCCTTCCTAATCCTTCTATGATTCCTCAAGATTGGTTACTCATGGTTATTAATTTAAAGGATTGTTTTTTCTCTATTCCTTTAAATCAAAAGGATTGTGAGTGTTTTGCCTTCTCTGTCCCTGTTTTTAATAATTCTCAGCCACTTTCTCGATATCAGTGGAAGGTTTTACCTCAAGGCATGTTAAACAGCCCTACCTTGTGTCAAGAATTTGTCCATTGAGCCTTGAATCCTGTTCAAAAATGTCATCCTGTTCTTTTATATCATTATATGGATGACATTCTTCTTGCTGCACCCACCAAAGAAGAGCAGCAAGATGCTTTTACATCCTTACAAACTCAGCTCTCTTTATACTCACTTAATATGGCCCCAGAAAAAATTCAAATAGATTTTCCTATTCAATATTTAGGTTATACCTTGGGAGCACAAAATATTCGACCCCAAAAGATTCAAATTCGATGTGATCATTTAAAAACATTAAATGACTTTCAAAAACTTTTAGGAGACATTAATTAGATGCGTCCTGTTTTAAAAATACCAACGTATCAGTTACAACATCTTTTTTCTATTCTAGAAGGAGACAGTCACTTGGACAGCCCACGTCATTTAACTCCTTTGGCTTTACAGGAACTCCAGCTTGTAGAAGAACAACTTCAAAAGGCCCATCTACATTATATCCTTCCCGACGTTCCCCTTTCCTTTTGTTTATTTCATACTTTACATTCTCCTACAGGTATGATTCATCAAACAAATCGGCCGTTAGAATGGATTTTTTTATCCAACAAAACATCTAAACGCTTGACTACTTATATCGACCATTTAGCTGAATTGATCATCAAAGGACGGCATCTCTGTCGACAACTCTGGGGAGGAAATCCTTCCTTCATTATCTCTCAATTCACTCATAGTCAAATTACTTATCTTCTTGCCACTTCTGATTCTTGGCAAGTTGCTTGCGCCTTCTTTGTCGGACAATTTTCTACCCAATATCCTAAGTCTCCGATCTTTTCATTTTTTAGACAGCATTCTATGTTGCCTTTCTCACCAATATCTTTATTTCCTGTTCAAGGTCCTACCTTTTTTACTGATGCTAGTAGCAATGGTAAGGCTGGATATTGGCGTGTTCATCAATCTCGAGTTACAGTTTATCCTTATCCCTCGGTGCAACAGGGAGAACTGTTTGCTATTCTCATGGTTTTACTTGATTTTCCTTCCATCAGTTGTAACATTGTTAGTGATTCTCAATACGCCGTGTACGTTACTTCTTATATTTCTCAAGCCACTTTACCTCTTTGTACTACTTCTTCTCTTCAAAAACTCTTTTTTTTTGTTGTCCTCTACTTTGAGCCGACGTCGAGCTCCTTTATTTATCACTCATCATCGTTCTCATTCTCAACTTCCTGGACCGTTAGTTCATGGTAATGCTCAGATTGATTTGCTTTTAATCGGCCACCTGCAGGCTGCAGAACAAGAACATGCTCTACATCACACTAATAGTTCTGGTCTTCAACGACGATTTCATTTAACTTGTAAACAAGTTCGTTCTCTTATTCGAGCTTGTCCTTCTTGTGCTCCTTTGAGCATTCCATCTTTCCATCCTGGGATTAATCCGCGAGGTACTCAAGTTAATCAAATTTGGCAAATGGATGTCACACATGTCCCTTCTTTTGGACGATTAAAGTATGTTCATCATACCATTGATACTTTCTCTCATTTTCAGTGGGCAACTCCTTTGCCATCTGAAAAAGCTGATTCTGTTATTACTCATCTCTTAGCTTGTTTTGCCATTATGGGCATTCCTTTAATACTTAAAACTGATAATGCCCCTGCCTATGTTTCTCATAAGTTACAAGTTTTCTTACAGCAATATAATATTCAACATCTCACCGGTATCCCGGGCAACAGTCAAGGTCAAGCCATTATTGAGTGCGCAAATTTAACCTTAAAAACTCAACTGCTAAAACAAAAAGGGGGAAATGAGTCCCCCAGAAATCAGATTTTAAAAGTTTTGTTTACTTTAAACTTTTTGAATCAATGGAGACAACTGCAGGACTCCACTGCCGTAACTCATCTTTCCTCACCTCCCTCGGTGATAGTCCCCGCCCACAATTTAAGGGTTTGGTATCCTGATGAAGAAGGTAAGTATGCTCAGGGGCAAGTTCTAAAACAAGGACGGGGCTATGCTCTTGTCCTTACAGGGAGCGGACCTGAGTGGTTTCCTACAAGGCGATTGAAACCCTGTTGAAAGGAAAACTGGATTCAGTACGCATCTCTTCTTTTGTTGGATGTGTTTCGGCGGGGGACTTATTTCTCTTAGTGAGGCTTTGTATGAATATTGGACTTATATTCTCTTTCCACCCTTGTATCAGGGAGTCGCCTGGGGGGAGGCGGAAGTTAAGGTTTTCACCAATGACACTACTTGGATGCCGTCCCCCTATGTGGACAAGGACAATATAGAACGGGAAACGGGAATAATAAACAGCACATACCAATTTGGAGTGGAAGGACTTCCGATTTGCATGGGAAATAGTCCTCATTGTCTCTGGAAATTGCATGAAGCTTGGGCTGTTCGCTATAATCATAGCCATGTGGCTGCTAACACTGTTATTATTGTAACTAGAAGTTTTCAGTATAATCATAATGTATATAGTAATGAGACTATTCCTAATTCCTTACCTTTTTGTCCTATTCCAGAGATTTCTCCTAATATTAAGGTATTGGAGTGGCAACATTGTCGGGGAACTAAGCCCCGGAGTTTATTAGAGTACAATGGGCTACAAGTAACTGATTGGAGTGTGCACGGTGATTTTCAAACAAAATTTAGCCACATACCTTTGAAATGGCACCGGGTAAATGAAAGTATTGCCGCTGACAGTAATGAAACTTTGGTATGGCGTGAAGGAGGCCTGTCACCACCTATGCCTCATCTTAAACACTCTTTAAAAGTACAGAGTCATCTTTGGAAGTTATTAGCTGCAGGTGAAGCTATTAGTACTTTTGTGGGGAATATGACTTTTAATCTTTCTAACCCACATAACTCCTTTCATATTCAGTTACATCAGAATACCTCCCGATATATTATTGCTTGTGTCCAAAAGCCTTACCTATTGTTAGCAGGGAACTTAGCGTGGAATAATGGTATGGGGATTGTTAATTGTAAAGATATGTGTACATTTTTGTCTTGCCTCAATCATTCCTGGTGGCGCAGTTTTACGGGGGATATTTATATCCTCAGGGCTCGTAAGGAAATTTGGCTACCTGTCAATCTGACGCGACCGTGGGGGGCATCACCTCTTGAGACTTATGTTTGGACTTCCCTTCAGTGACCCGTCGTGCCCTTGGACTTATAATTGCCTTGGTGATGAGCCTTGTTGCCATTGCCTCTACTGCGGCTGTGGCAGGGCTCGCGTTACATCAAAGCATACAAAATGCTGAATTTGTACAGCAATGGCATGAACAATCTCACCGGTTGTGGCTGCAACAACG
>NW_022308129.1:513-1363 GCF_002776525.5 Piliocolobus tephrosceles | reverse complement strand
AAAAAAAAAAAAAAAAAATTAATTTTTTTATATTATCATTTGTACATTCACTTGAATCATGATAATAGTTGGATTAAGATGTGAAAATTTTTGATTTTTGATTTTTTTTGATTTTGTCATTTTTATTATGCCATTGTAAAATATAACTAAATTACTTTACATTTATGATAATTGCACACGTTTTATCTTACTTATTTTTTTATTGATTATGTCATTTAGTAGTAGTAATAAGTGTTGTTTGTTAACGTTATATAAAAGTTAATGATACATAATGATGATGTAAAAACTGTTTGAAAATAACAAACTAACTAACACATTTTATGTTATGTTATTTCAAGCGTTCTGAGTAATAAAATCGTAAATAATGAAAGAAAAAAAAAAAAAATTCAATTTTTCATATTTATGATGTTTGTAAAACTCACTCGATTCATGATAATAGTTGGATTATGGTGTGAAAAATTTTAGAATTTTTTTTTAATTTTTGATTTTTCCATTTTGATTATACCATTGTAAAAGCACATGAAAAAGTAAAGCAAATTTGTGATGATTTAAACGTTTTATATATTTTTTTTAATGTTATTTATTGTTAATGATAGTTGATAGTAAAAAAAAAAAAAAAAGCACATGTTAACCAATCTCGTATAATTATTACATAAATAAGATAGTTGCACATGGCAGAATAATTAACAGACGTTATGTGTTAAGTATGTTATTGTAATAATAATAAGTAATACAATTGTAAAAACCCCCAAAATAGACTTGTCGTTTTTTTATATTATTTATTATTTATAATATTTGTATATACATTATAATTTATAACGTGACTTAGCATAGATTAATAAGATTTAAT
>NW_022308129.1:0-503 GCF_002776525.5 Piliocolobus tephrosceles | reverse complement strand
ACTGTGTGTTTTTGATGTATGATGATATTAACATTATAATTTATAACATTACTTAACACAAGATTAATAAGAGTGAAGAATGATATATTTAGCAGTTTTTAATATTTACAGTTAATATTATTTATAGTTTAGCAACATTTGATTATTAATAACACTGAAGCATGTATTAGGAGTGACTTTTATTAGTTGTACGTTTATGTTCAATTATTATCATGTATATTATTCATAGAAGTTATTATTTATGTCATTATAAATTGACGTGTTTTGATAGTGGTTAAATTGATTTTGCTTACAATGTAATTATTTGTTGTTGAACAACACAGCGGAATGTACTTTAACAAAAACAGTTACAACAGAAAAACATTGAACCCTTTCTCTTAAAACATTAAGATTGAATGAATCCTAAAAACTTTAAACATTGATCCCCAAAGCATCAAAAAAAAAAAGCAAGCAAGCAAGCAAGCAAGCTAACAATAATTGAATTAAAATAATAATTTATGACG
>NW_022308127.1:0-1110 GCF_002776525.5 Piliocolobus tephrosceles | reverse complement strand
AAAACATGTTTGCCAGGCAAATTAGATGTCCAGGAGGTGTAAGGAAACCCCAATCCTGCTTTAAGCCTCAGACTTTTGAGACCGTTGAGGGCCGTGCACACAAGAGCAAGGCTGCACCCGAAAGCTCTGCTCCTGCCAGACGTCACGAACAGACCGCACGGCTCAGCCACATGGACCCTTCCAGGACTTCACGAGAGGGACCTCCGTGGTACACGCAATGATGTGCACTTCGTTCAGCCTCGACCACACCCTCGTTACAGGGTCGGTGATCCACCTCCTGCCATCAGCCCCCCCCCCACCTCACCGAGGGTCTGCATCTGCATCTGTAATAACTTTGCTGTTTTACCCGGGTACTAAAATGCAGCATCGGAATGTTTAAAGGTCTTTAAATATCAACCCTCCAGGTGCAGTTCTTGGCACTTTAATGTGGTCACTCGATGCAGGCCTCACTCACAACTCTGAGGTAGCTCATACCTTTCCTACCCAACCAAGGAAGAAACGGAGGCATGGAAGGTGCAGCTCCTAAGGAGCAGATTAGGATTCAAACCAGTGATCTTCGTCACATGCTGATCTACCTCTCAGGCTGAGATAACGTTCAAAATTAACCAGGTAGAACAGCGTTCCATAAATCATCCAGAAATGGTCCTTGTGGATGGGTCTGTGGTTATTCCCTGAAGAACAAGACCATTCGCCCAAAAATCCACCTGTGTCACACTCAAATGTTTACATATCCAATTATTTTTAAAATAACCCAATCAAGCATGTTCACAGCCATTTAGAGCCATATAGATTGTCCGCTTTGCTGACAATCAACCCTAGACCTCTGTCGACAAAGGGCACAGTGCCAGGTCCAGAGAAGGTGGGACAGAGACACAAACAGGAACCACTCCGTCCCTGGGAGCCTCACTCTGATGGGCCGGCGAAGACATGGCGCAGACGGCGGGGCACAGGCAGAAGGCAGGCCAGGAGAAGGGGCTGCGCTGCCGGGAGGCAGTGCTTTGAGCTCTAATGGATGGAACACTGCTAACCAGCGAAGGTGGAGAGAGGGCACCCCTCTGAGAGCATGAAGAGGCAGCAAAGCACAGCTGGCCTCGGGGAACCGGAAGCCAC
>NW_022308126.1:0-5807 GCF_002776525.5 Piliocolobus tephrosceles | reverse complement strand
TGTGGGGAAAAGAAAGAGAGATCAGCCTGTTACTGTGTCTATATAGAACGAAGTAGACATAAGAGACTCCATTTAGTTCTGTATTTGAGATGCTGTTAATCTGTGACCCTACCCCCAATCTTGTCCTTGCTAGAAACATCGCTGTGGTAATCAAGGTTAAAAGGATTTTGGGCTGTGCAGAATGTGATTTGTTAAACGAGAGCCTAAAGGCTGCTTGTGGTTAAAGGTCATCACCATTCTCTTAAATCTCAAGAAAGAGAAAAACATTTGTCTCCTGCCCCTCCCTGGGCAATGGTACATCTCCGGGTAAAACCCATTGTGTGCTTTGTTTCCTGAGTAAGGAGAAGACCACCTTTAGGAATAAGGTGGGGCTTGCTGGAGCAATACCACTAAAAGGTTTATGGAGATGTCGTATATACATCTCAAGGCACAGCATTTTCCTTTAAACTTATTCATGTTACAAGGATTTTCTCATATGTCTTACTGCCGATTTCCTCCCTACAATAATCCTATTGTCCAGCCACTCCCTTATCCTTTTAATGGTAAAGATAATTCTCAATAAATACTAAGGGAACTCAGAGGCCGGTGCCGGCGTGGGTCCTCTGTAAGCTGAGCGCCGGTCCCCTGGGTCCCGCTTTTCTTTCTCTATACTTTGTCTCTGTGTACTATTTCCTTTTCTCAAGTCTCTCGTCCCACCTAACGAGAAGCACCCACAGGTGTGGAGGGGCAGGCCACCCCTTCAATAAGATGCCTACAAAAGGATCTGCTGGGCCCACAAGCATGCGAGTTTTCCCTGCTGGTGGGGCAAGTGCCTGAATCCTAACCTGGCTAGCACAGGCTGTTCCCAGGCTACTCAGTTTTCGCCAGGAGCCTGTACACGTGCTGATTCCGAGCGAAGCTGAACGTCTGTCTCCACGTGTCTGTTGGCCGGCATGTGGATAGCCTATGGTGCCCTCGCCCGTCTTCCTCCCGGCCGATCTTCCAGCTATGTTAGGGGCTCCCTGCACACTCGAGACTCCACTCCTTGGCTATGCATGCTGGACCCTTTGGCTCCCAGGATGTCCCTTGTCTCCAATGGTTTTGTCCTGTCTTTGGTCTGTACTGGCATCCCAAAGCTGAGTCTTGAGAGACGCTAACGGGGCTGCAGACTCAGTGGGGCAGAGCCCAGCCTGCCACCGCAGGAGGGAGCGGTAGTGGCTCCTGGTACAGGTGCCAGTCTTAAAGGCCAGGTGAGCTTTGGTCTGGTCTGGCCAGGCAGTGGAAGGACAGGACCTGCATGAGGTGGGGCAAGTGGTGGGACACCCCCAGGCTCTCACCTGGTCCTAGCCACTCTGCATGCTGGCCTTGCCAGTCTTGCCACATGAAACACCTTCCTTCTGACACCCAAAATCCACCTGACTCACATCACAGATAAGTGACTAGTGCTCAGCCCAGTCCCACTGCTGGTGAGTGGCTAATTAGGGGGGATCCAGCGTGTCTGGTGCCAGTCCCTCCCTGGGGAAGCTGCCTGCCTGCACCTGTGGTGCCTTCCTGGCTGCAGCCATCTGTCCCATCCCACTTGCCCAGATGGCTCTGCAGGCCTGGCCGGCAGCAGGGGCTCAGGTCAGAGAGGATCTCAGTGCAGGCAGCAAATGAAGCCGGCTCCTCCAGTGCCCCCCACCCGCCACCCCTTCCTGTTCTCAGCAGATGGCCTTGAAAATAGAAGCCACCAGAGCAGATGCCTCCGAGCACCTTTACCTGTGCCTTCCTCTGTGTCTGTGCCCAACGTGCTGCCCCCCAAGAACTGCCCATGCTGCCAGCCCAGGGTGCCCCTCATGAGTGGCAGGCCCCACCCCAGCCGGCCTCCTCCAGATTATCAGCTGGCCTGCATCGTCAGCGTTTTTGCCCATCAGCGCACTGCACACATAATGGACACACACACATGCAGGCTGCAGCATGCTGCCCACACACACGTGTGCACACAGCACGCCGCCCATGATGCACAGATGCATGTGTGGGCCTGCCCACGTGTCTGGTCTGAGTGCACATACATGCATGTGCACGTGTGTTATCACCACCGTTTCATTCTTTAAGCCTGCCCCTTCCTCTCCCATCCTCACAGCTCTATCCTGCTCCCCGCTTGCTCCTGAACTCTCTCCAAACAGGCTTCTCCCCCAACCCATGAGATTCTGTAAAGGGCACCATGACCTATGTGTTGCCATATCCGAATCCGTCCCAGCCGACTGCTCCCTTATTTTGGGGACACCTTGTCTTCAGGGAGCCCTGTGCCTTCTTGGTCCCACAGCCCTTACCCACCTCCTTTCCTGGAAGCCCCGGCTGGGGCCTTGGGCCTCTCACCTCCTATCCCTGGTGCCTCACACTCCAAGCGCCCTCTTTATACCCATGCCCCCCACCTCCAGGGCCAAGGACACCTCTTGGATCTGCTACCTTCCAGGTGCTCAGCTTTCCCCTAACACATGGGAGGCCTCCTAGATTCTCCTCATCCGCTCACACCCTCACCTATGGGCCAGGGGTCCTGCAGCAGGTGGCACTTCTCTCCAGGGATTCCCGGTGCCCTCCGCCTGCTACAGCACAGTTGGCTTCAGTGGCTGCAGCCTCTCTGTCTCCTTGCCGTGCATTCTCAACTAGAGTTGCCAAGAACACCTAAGCTGGCCATACCACCCTTCTGAGGGCCCTTCCCGCTCCCCGGCGTCCTCACAGGCTTTCTGGGGCCTCTGTGCTTGCAGCCCCAGCCTCCCCCCACTGCCTGTAGCTCCCTGCCTGGGCACCAGAGGAAGAGGAGTATGCCTGGGTCAGGTCCCAGCAGGAGCATCATGGGGTCAAAGGTCAACTCCCATCTGAAGATGGCAAGACCCCCCCCCTACTCCGCCCTCGCCTGGGGCTTCCTAGGTGTTTGGAAGTCATGCTCTGCCTGTTCCCCTGTCCCAGCCACCCTCCCTGCAGCCCGTCCTCCCTCCCTGAGGAACCTGCCCCTTCGCAGCTGGTCACATGGCCCCGGGCCGCCTCTACTGCAGCAGCGATGCCATGAAACTACGTGGAGGGCACCACCAACCTCGGCACTGCTGCCCTAGGAGGTGCAGGATGTCCACACTCGGGCCCACAGGGGACAGCTTTCATCAGAAGACACTGCAGCAGAGATAGCGGCTGCGACCCAAAGCGGGGGGTTCCCCTGGGGCTGGATCTAAAAGTGACCTGAGGAGAAAAAGGCAAGCGGCTGAGGTGAGGCAGTGCTGTGGGGCCCCGTGGTAGGGAGTGTTACAATGTCTGCTGCCACTTGCACTTACAGTGGGAAAGACACACGGACTCACACTGAGGCTGGCTGGGGAGGGAGGGGACAGGCACGCAGGGCTTCCAATCTGCCCTGGGTTGCTCCTTCCACTGGGTCCTGGGCTCCAGGCATCTTAATGCTCTTTGTATGTGTGTCTAAAATAATTCACTCATGAAACCGCTTCCCAACCCCTCCACTTGGGTCTCCGGGGAAAATCCAGGATCCTTGCTGGGCGTTCCAGGCCCCGTGGGACCTGGCCAGTCAGGTGGCCTCTGCAGTCTTTGGGTCACACTCCAGACCTTTGCCCCTGCTTTGCCCTCTGCCAGAAATGCCTCTTCCTGCCCATCTGGACTTTGTGGCTATGTCCACATCCACAGGAAGCTTCCAGGCAGCAGAGAAACAGGGTCAGACTTGGCTTTTAGAAAAAGGTCTCTGGGGCAGGCGGATCACTTGAGGCCAAGAGTTCAAGACCAGCCTGGCCAACATGGCAAAACACCGTCTCTACTAAAAACACAAAAACTAGCTGTGAGTGATGGTGCATGCCTGTAATCCCGGCTACTTGGGAGGCTGCGGCATGAGAATTGCTTGAACCTGGGAAGTAGAGGTTGCAGTGAGTTGAGATTGCTCCACTGCACTCCAGTCTGGGTGACAGAGTGAGACTCTATCTTGGAAAAAAAAAAAAAAAAAAGGCCTCTAGGATCCCCAATGAGGAAGGCAGGTGGGGGCACGGGGGCAGGGAAAACAGCAAGGGGTGGAGAGAGACCTGCCCTGAGGCCCGGTGCACAGCTTGGCATCCACTGATGCCCTTCCACCCTCGTTCCACCAGTAGCCATGGAGACGGCTGTATCTTAACTCCAGCCCTCGAAGAGGGCAAGAGAGTAGGGGAGGCTTGAGCCACAGATAGCCCACCTGTGCACCATCTCCCCAAGATGTCCCTCAGGGCCTGGGGCTCCCAAAGGTCAATTATTGACCCCAGGACCTCCACTCATTTTGCTCTCCCTGCCATCGTACTCAGAGGCATCCAGAGCCGGCGGATGGGAGAGGCCCTAGGGAGACAGGCCTAGATACAGGAGGAGACATGTGGAGCTGAGGCAAAGGCGGGTGCGGATGCTAGGCCCAGTGCCCTCTGTACCCCTACTCCTGCTGACGACCTGGACTCCCTGGGAGAGACAGCGTGGCCTGCAAGGTCCCCCGTCCTGAGGTGGGGAGGGCAGGGCTGGTGGGGTCCAGCCATCCCCCAGTGGGTCCATGCATGGCAGCCTGGGCAGGGTGCACGTGAGTGCCCACCTGTGCTGGGGTGGCCTGACCCTCTCTGGGCCTCACAGCCTTGCCCGCCTCGTGGTACTGCCCACCTGGCCTCTCATGACTGCTCTGTGGTGTGTGTGCCGAAGGCATTGAGCTCGCTGGGCTGGGGACAGGGGCCTGCCTAGGTCTGTTGAGAGGGCCCAGGTAAGACTTCCATCCAGACTGACTGGCTGGGACACAAAGAGAAGCCAGGACAGGGCCGAGTGTGTGTGCAGGGGCGTGCCCTCTGGACCAGGCCCCTCCCACCGGGGCGAGGCAGAGGCCTTGCCTGGATGGAGCGGAGTGGAGGGTCTCCCTGGTGAGATAGTACTGGAAGGGCAGGGACAGCATTCTGGGGAAGGAACCAGAAAGAGCCCTTGCATGGAATGTGGGGATTTCACCATGAGACCCCAGCTGCCTGGCCATGTGTTGGGGACGCCAGGTGGAAGGTCGTGTCTGGGAGGATGGATGGGGGGCTGGGCAGTCATTGCCCCTCTCCAGATCTGCGTCCACACCTGTAAAATGGGCCTAGAATTCCCAGCCACTGGGGCGAGTGAGGCCATAAATTAGTAAAGATGGACCCAGGCTCCTAAGCCCCCTAGGTCATGACCCCAAACCTTGGAACCCCCCACGGGGACGGTGGGGGTGGCCGAGGCCCAATCCAATCTATCCCGCCCAAATGTGGGAAGAACCGCAGGGCAAACCCCCGGTTTCCCTCCTGGCCGCTCCTGTCTTTGAGGCCACCTCTCTTGAGCCCTGATTTGCTGGCGGATGAACTGGGGATCACCGTGTCCACTGTGGCTAGTGGTCGTGAAACGAAGTGGAAACGAGTGTTGAGGCCGAGATGGGCGCAGTGCGCGCTCCTAAAGAGCTGTCCCCATCCGCCCGCCCCTCCCTCCCTTGCGCGGGTCAGCTGGAGCGGGGGCGCGCCAGGCACGACCCTGGCCGGGCAGAAGGCGGTGGAGCCCTTAGGGGTCGCGGCTCCTACCCTCGGCCATCCTGTGTTGCAGATGGGGTAACAGCCCGGAGCTTTTTCCCAAGGTCACGGAAGGTCAGAGAAAAGGGGAGCTGGACGTGACAAGGAAAGTCACGCACGGCGGAGGGCGGGCCACCTACGCCGCACACGAGCAGCGGCGCCCTCCCCGGCCGGGGCCGCTCGGAGCGCGTAGCCTTTCTTCGCCCGCAGCTCGGGTTCCGGGAGACCCGCCCCCGCCCTCTCCGCCCCGCCCCTTTCGCCACGGCCCCGCCCCTCCTC
>NW_022308125.1:0-3771 GCF_002776525.5 Piliocolobus tephrosceles | reverse complement strand
GATAAAGAAAATGTGGTACATATACACTGTGGGATACCACTCAGCCACAAAAATGAATGAAATTATGTCCATTGCAGTATCATGGATACAGCTGGAGGTCATATCTAAAGCACATTAAGCAGAAACAGAAAACCAAATACCACATGCTCTCACTTACAAATGGAAGCTAAGCACTGGGTACACATGGACATCAAGATGGAACAATAGACACTGGGGACAACTACAGAGGGGAAGAGAGGGAGAGGGACAAATGCTGAAAACCTACATATTGGGTCCTATCTGGGTACTGGGGATCATTCATACCCCAAACCTTAGCATTGCACAATATACCCACTTAACAAACCTGCACATGTTCCCCTTGAATCTAAAGTGAGTTTTTAAAAAATCTCATGGGATTCATTGGAGCAATTAAAAGAGGTTGAGTCTATCCATGCCCCATTCAAAATCCAGGAGTGGCTCACAAATGCTCTGGTCTTAGAGTTTCATTATGGGTTTTGTGATACGACACAAACAGGCAGAAGGAACTGTATTTAATATACTTGAAGTGAACCATCACATATAAAATAAAACAATAACTCTTGTGGCCAGGCATGGCGGCTCATGTCTGTAATCTCAGCAGCACTGTGGGAGGCTGAGGAGTCCGGCAGATCATTTGAGGTCAGGGGTTTACATTCCCACCAACATGTGTTTGAGGGTTCCCCTCTCTCCACATCCTCACCAGCATTCATCATTGCCTGTCTTTTTGACAAAGGCCTATTTTAACTAGGGCGAGATGATATCTCATTGTGGTTTTGATTTGTGTTTCTCTGAAGATTAGTGACATTGACATGCCACCATGCCTTCAGTTGGCCTTAGCTCAATTATACATCTAACATTGACATGATTAAAATAGTCCCTATGAAGCCAATAGTGCCATTGGTATCACATAGAAGGATACAAGACACGAAACACCGTGTGCCGGCAGACTGGTATCATGCCTGTGTCTTTAGCAGGGGTCCTCACAGCTGTCCACACTTCAGTCCAGGGGCTATTCTCTGGATTCTGCTCCCCAAGTGACACCTCAGGTGCAAATAAACAAGGTCACATGGATGGGCACAGGGCTACCCGGCTTAGACGCCTGTGTCCCAAAAAGGAACTGAGATTTCTTTTAACAGTCCCATGGTCAAAGTTTTCAAGGGTCCCAGCAATGGACATGCCTAGTTACAAACACCACTGCACTCAGGGAAACCCAAAATATGGTTTACCTCTTGATTTTTTCTCCAAAGTAAGCCACCAAAAAGTTGACCATAGACTTCAAAACATTTCTAACAATAGCAAAGTTCAATTGATGGCAGACTTCAAAAATTGAAATTACTCTTCTCTAACTCCAGATGCCCCCATTGTTTACAATTCATTCATAGCTCTCCCAATTCAGATAATGATGACCAACTATGGGCCATTTTTATATGTAGTCTGGTAACTCAACGCAGATGACATTCCACCTTTTCCAGGGTTCCAAGGGAACCAACTCAGAAAATTGACCCAAGTTCATATTTATTTCTAGAGAAAGATAAAAAATTTTTCTAACTTTATTCATGCATACACAATACAAGGGTACCTGAAATTTCTGAGAGACCTTCAACCTCACTGCTGAATTTTCAAGAGCTGTTACAAACCTTAATGTCAAATCAAGACTGATTTTATAGCAGAACTGCCATCACATCTGTCAGCTGGATCTGCCATGGACTTTTTTGTGTTATATCAACTGCTTCCCCATGTCTCTGAGTTGCTGAAAGTATCCCAGCCCCAAACACATTTGTTTCCCTTTCTCTTTTTTTTTTCTGTTTTTGGAGATGGAGTCTCACTCTGTCCCCCAGGCTGGAGAGCAGTGGCACAATCTCGGCTCACTGCAACCTCTGCCTCCTGAGTTCAAATGATTCTCCTGCCTCAGCCTCCAGAGTTGCTGGGACTACAGGTGTGTGCCACCAAGCCCGGCTAATTTTTAGAGATGGGGTTTCACCATGTTGGCCAGACTGGTCTCCAAATCCTGACCTCAGGTGATCCACCCGCCTTGGCCTCCCAAAGTGCTGGGATTACAGGCATGAGCAGGCAAACACATTTCTAGTTCATGCATACATATGCCAGGTGGGATTAACCTGCCCTGGGGCCCCCGATGGTGTCCATGGGTAGAGCAGGGTGATCCCAGGCCCCAAGATGGCAGGCTTGGATGCTGGCAGCAGGTGGTCTGGCCTGTTGTTAGGCACCCTGCTGGTGCAAGCATGTGTCAGAATTGGCAGGAAGGGCAGGTCTATCCCCAGGTCCCTGCCTGGAGTACTTGGGCACTAGTGGGGTGGGGGTTCTTTGGGAGGGGTCAGCCTGTCCTCGGGTCCTGTGGGAGCCTGCATGGACACAGGTTGTGGTTGGTGGGCTGGGGTGATCCCCAGGTCCCCGAATGTCATCCTTGGGCACGAGGGGCAGGCAGCAGGGGTCTGTTGTCAGTCTTCCCTTGGTATGTGTCTGTGCCCATGGCAACAGATGGGCAGAGCAATTTCCAGGCTCCCAGATGGCTTGCTTGGGTGGCAGTGGTGCAGACTGGTTGTGAGCGGGGTGAGTCTGCATTCAATAGTCAACTCAGAGACCCCAGATGCCATTTTCCATGCCAACTGGCCTGCCCACCACCCAGAAAGACTCTGGACATTGTGCCATGTGGCTGGCCCCGCACTGGGCCAGGCCTCCATGAGTATAAGGAAACACGGGAGGCAGGAGGTCTGGGCCCTGCCCTGGGGAGGGAGAAGAATGGGACACAGGCAGTGATCATTGAGCAGAAGAGACAGAATGAGCACAGGATGCTGCGAGGCAGTGAGTATAAGGAATTATATAGCTGAAGGTATTCATCTGACATACACCAGAAACTAACACAAAGTAAGAAAATACAAAAACCAAATAATCCAACAAAACTTGGGCAAAGAACCTATAGACATTTCTGAAAAGAAGATAGGAAATGAACTAACAGGTAAAGGAAAAGCTTGTCCACATCACTAATCATCAAAAAAATTTAAAGCAAAGCCACACTAAGAGAGTGTCCCCATCTACATAAGATGAATGTTGCTGAAAGCAAAAACAGAATTTTGAAAAGGCAATCACCAGCATAGATTTGCAGAGAGGGAAACTCTTTGACACTACTGGTGGGAATGGAAATTGGTGTACACACTATGAGCAATAGTCGGCAGTTCCTCCTCAAATGAAAAATACAACTACTATGTCATCCAGCAATCTTAGCACTGGGAAATACAAAGTACATGGATGTATTATGCTCCCGGATTACAAATGACGTAGAAGAGCTATAGTGATCCAAACAATATAGTATTGGCATTAACACAAAAATACAGAACAGACACAATGAGGGAGCCAAATACCAAACCCAAATTCATATATGATAGATACATTAAAAAAAATACACCCAGGAAATGGGAGACCCCAGGCTGCCTTTTGTCGGGATGCTGAAGTGTCCTGGGGTCTACAGATGCCGCTCCCCTGGGCTCCAGATGGTCTCTACTCCATGAGGATTTCCAGAGTTTCCCCTCAGTCACCCTCAGGGTCAGGGGGGCTCCCATGGGGCTGTGACCATCTGTCCCAGTCTTTCCTGTCTCCATGACACACTGTGTGACCTACATATGCTGCAATATGTACTTGTGTGTATTTAAAGTGTACAGTTAAGATGATCTACAACCGATGCTACTCAACGTCTTCCAGAGATTTTTCAGATATCCCCAGACCAAAACAAACTAGTGA
>NW_022308124.1:0-6718 GCF_002776525.5 Piliocolobus tephrosceles | reverse complement strand
GAATGCAGTGATGGAAACTGCTTAGAAAACTATACAAATTGTTGTCTGTAAGTAAGCATTATTTGTGTGTGTGTGTGTGTGTGTGTGCGTTTTGAGACAGAGTCCCACTCTGTCGCCTAGGCTGGAGTGCAGTGGTGTGAACTCGGCTCACTGCAACCTCCGCTTCCCAGGTTCAAGGGATCCTCATGTCTCAGCCTCCGGAGTAGCTGGGATTAGAGGCATGTGCCAGCAACCCAGCCAAACTTTTGTATTTTTATTAGAGACAGGGTTTTGCCATGTTGCCCAGGCTGGTCTCAAACTCCTGACCTCAAGTGATCCGCCTGCCTTAGCCTCCCAAAGTATTAGGATTACAGGCGTGAGCCACCGTGCCCAGCCAGTAAGCATCATTATAAAGTGCTTCCTGGCCTGCCAGCAAGGAACCCGATGCATGGTGCCTCTCTCAGTGCGACTGTGCTGTAGCGCTACTCTTAGGACAGCATGGCTGAAGCACTTCCATACCACCGGGATGGATGGGAGTCTGGGAGTCCCCCTAGCGTTTGCAATTTTGGACAATTCTCCTTTAACAGATTGTCCCATGGGTACCTAAAACTTCAACTCTCTCCTTAGGAGAGCACGAGACTGGCTGCTGGCAGGGCTATATCCCCCAGCTGGTATTCTGATCTTATAGATTCTCTCCTGGAAAACTCTTTGTTTTCTTTTTTTTTTCTTTTTTGAGACGGAGTCTTGCTCTGTCGCCCAGGCTGGAGTGCAGTGGCTGCATCTCAGCTCACTGTAAGCTCTGCCTCCCAGGTTCACGCCATTCTCCTGCCTCAGCCTCCCCAGTAGCTGGGACTACAGGCGCCCGCCACCTCGCCCGGCTAGTTTTTGTATTTTTAGTAGAGACGGGGTTTCACCGTGTTAGCCAGGATGGTCTCGATCTCCTGACCTCGTGATCCGCCCATCTCGGCCTCCCAAAGTGCTGGGATTACAGGCTTGAGCCACTGCACCCGGCCTTGTTTTCAAGATTCATGAGTGTTGCAGGTCAAGTTAAATTTTATTTATTTATTTATTTATTTATTTATTTATTTATTTATTTATTTGACAGAGTCTTGCTCTGCTGCGGTCAAGTTAAATTTTATTTATTTATTTATTTATTTTATTTATTTATTTGACAGAGTCTTGCTCTGCTGCCCTGGCTGGAGTGCAGTGGCATGATCTCAGCTCACTGCAACCTCCGCCTCCTGGGTTCAAGCTGTTCTTCTGCCTCAGCCTCCCGAGTAAGTGGGATTACAGGTGCCTGCCACCATGCCCACCTAATTTTTGTATTTTTAGTAGAGACAGGGTTTCACCATGTTGGTCAGGCTGGTCTTGAATTCCTGACCTCAGGTGATCCACCCGCCTCGGCCTCCCAAAGTGCTGGGATTACAGGCGTGAGCCACTGCACTCAGCCAGCTCTAACCTCTTAAAATTTTTTTTTCGAGACAGAGTCTGGCTCTGTTGCCCAGGCTGGAGTGCAGTGGAGTGATCTTGGCTCACTGCAACCTCTGCCTCCTGGGTTCAAATGATTCTCCTGCCTCGGCCCGGAGTAGCTGGGATTTCAGGCATGTGCCACCACACCTGCCTAATTTTTGTATTGTTAGTAGAGATGGGGTTTCACCATGTTGGCCAGGCTGGTCTCTAACTCCTGATCTCAGGTGATCTGCCCACCTTGGCCTCCCGAAGTGCTGGAATTACAGGCGTGAGCCACTGTGCCCAGCCCTTTTTTTTTCTTAAACTCACGTCCAGTCCATTAGAAAAACCTGCTGGCTCTACTCTCTTAAGCCCATATACTTGACATTCTACATCCAGAATCTGACCACTTTACACCAACACCTCTGAAAATAATGCTGGTCCAAACCAGTATCATCTCTAACTTACTACAAAAGCCCTCACTGGAAATTATTCTTAACTTAGCAGTTGGTAGGATCCATTAAAAAAAAAAAAAAAAGTAAGTTGGATTGTGTCACTCTGCTGCTCAAAGGCCTGCAGTGGCTCCTCATTTTACCCAGCGTAAAACCTAGAGTCCAGAGTCCTTTTCATAGCCTGCTAGGCCCTGCACCCTCCGGCCCATCACCTCTATGACCGCCTCTCCTACTGCCCGTCCTGTGTTCTTTCCACTCCGGGTGGCTTCCCTACTACTCATTACCTATGCTAGACACATTCCTTTCTTGAGTCCTTAGTTCTAGCTAATCCCCCTGCCTGGTGTGTTCTTCTCCCAGATATCAGCTTGGCTAATATTCCCATCTCCAAGGTTTGGTTTAAGTCTCACCCTCTCTTGACAGCTACCCTGACCACCCTATAAAAATACTATAACCACCTCTTCACATTCTGTCAACTCTATCCTATTTATTTTTTCCTTAGTACTTATTACCTTCTAGAGCACTCTATAATGTATTGCTATACTGAGCTTATGGTCATCTCTGCTGGAAGAATCTTTGTTTTATTTACTGATGTATCCCAAGCACCAAGAAGAATAACTAGCACCAAGGGATGTTGAAAAAATCTGGGCCGGGCACGGTGGCTCAAGCCTGTAATCCCAGCACTTTGGGAGGCCGAGACGGGCGGATCACGAGGTTGGGAGATCGAGACCATCCTGACTAACATGGTGAAACGCCGTCTCTACTAAAAATACAAAAGAAAACAAAAAAACTAGCCGGGCGAGATGGCGGGCGCCTGTAGTCCCAGCTACTCCAGAGGCTGAGGCAGGAGAATGGCATAAACCTGGGAGGCAGAGCTTGCAGTGAGCTGAGATCCGGCCACTGCACTCCAGCCCAGGCGACAGAGCGAGACCCCGTCTCAAAAAAAAGAAAAAAAAAAAAAGAAAGAAACCGGATACAGCAGTAAAGTAGACGGGTCAAATTATAAATAATCCTGTCTCCTTTATTCAGTGTACTCTCGTGGCAAAACTCCTAGTGTATCCTTTCTGTAGAAAGTAAAAAAAATAGGCTTGCTGAAGAAATTAACGTTCAAGTGCTATTTCTTTACGGCAGCAAAGAACAAGCATTTCTAACAACACTATGATTTCCATTCTGCAGATGAGGGAATCAAGGCTCTGAGGAGTTCAGGAACTTGCTTGAGCTACACAGCTAATAAATGGTAGAGCTCATATTTCAATGCAGGTCAGACTGATAGGGAAGCCCATTCCTGGTTTGTTTTAGCTGTTCTGGGAGCCCTCTGAGTCACTCAGGTCCTAGCTTCACAGCCCTTTCCTTTCCTCTGGCTTCCCACCAAAGTCTCACCTGGATGGGGTGGCGAGACAGGTGGAAAATCTCCTGTGCCATCAGCAAGGTCTTTGAGTCCATCACCAGGTACAGTAGATGCAGGAGGGCAAGGAAGCCTGCGCCTCTCAGGTCCGTGGCTGGATTCGCTCCTGTAACAGAGGCCATGAGGAAACAGGGTGTGGCAGTGAGCAATGCTTTAAGAGCCTGCCATGGGAAGCTGCCCTGACACTGGCCTCTTCCCAGGCTAGGAGAGCATGAGCAGCACAGGTCCACTTTCTGCCACACTTGTGGGGCTCATTCTAATGAGCTAAGCAGGGGCTATGTACCAAATGGGAATCCTAGCGCCCTGGGGCAGCCTCCCACATTAGTTTTCTTGCTGCTGTCTATGACCCTTGACAGTTACTTCTCCACAAAACAACCAGAGTGATCCTTACAAAAAAGGCTGAATTTACAGTTCTGGAACAAGATGAATAATGCAATTTCTGCCTATTCCTCCCACTAAGTACAGCTAAAAGCCCTGGACATTACTATATAAAATAAACAGAAGACTCTGAAAGGAGGGAAGACAGACTTACTAGGAATCCTGAGAGCTGAGAAATGACTCTCTGGTGAATTCCTGGGTTTCTTTTTGCCTAATATATCCCAAGTGGTGCTGGAGAAGACAGCAACCCAGAAATGTCAATGGGAGCAGACTAAAAAGCCCCAAGGAAAGCTGCTCTCTCTAGCCAAAGGGTGGAGAAAGAGGCAGTGTAGCAAGACAGAAAGCTTTAGCCAACACCCACCCTACTGCAGCAAAACACCACAGAGAAAACTGTGGCCCTATCCCCACTCTTCTCCAGAAAAGGCGGAGTAGGGACCCTAGACTTCCATCCTGACCTGACTGTCAAGGCACCCTTAGCTCCACAAGGGTAGCGTCAGAGAAGGCCCACCGGGGAGCTGGGACTTTATCTTTCCCAGAGGTAAGGAGCCCCCTTGCCTCCTCTGCAATGTAGAAGTCACATAGGACGAGTAACGAGGTACCCCTGCCCCACCAGCCATGTTGGCCAGGCTGGTCTCGAACTTGGTATTAGTATAAGTCAGATGGGATACCTGGACTTCCACCCCCACCTGGCAGTAACAAGGTGACCTCCCTCCTTCCCCTGCTGGCACAGTAACAGAGGAGGCCTGCTAAAGTAGATTTAAGTAAGATCCAGAGTCTCATACAAACTATCCAAAATGTCTAAGATACCATAAAAAAATCACTTGTTACACCAAGAACTAGGTAATTCTCAATTTGAATGAGAAAAGATGATCAACAGACACCAACACTGAGAACACAGTTGTTGGAATTATTTGACAAGGAATTTAAAGCAGCCGTGGTAGGCAAAATAATCCCCCCGCCCCACGATGGCCGTGTCCCCAGAAGCTATGACTATGTTATGTATCATAGCAAAGGGGATTAAGATTGCAGGTAGCATTAAGGTTGCTGATCAGCAGAAAGAGATGATCCTGGACTGTCTGGGTGGGCCCAATGTCATCGGAAGCGTCCTTAAAAGTGGAAAAGAAAGGCAGAAGCCCAGAGCCGGAGAAAGACTTGTGAAGAATGGGGCTCAGAGAGATGCTGTTTCTGGCTTTGAAGACGGAGGAATGGAGGTGGCCTCTAGAAGCTGCAAAAGGCAAGGAAATGGATTCTCCTCCAGAGCCTCCAAAAAGAACACTGTGCTGCCAACACCTTGATCTTGAACACAGGTTCTCAGAGAGACCTGAGTCAGACTTCTGAACTAGAAAACTGTAAGATCATAATTTGTGTTGTTTTAAGCCACTAGGTTTGCGGTAATTTGTTACAGCAATGACAGAAAATGACTATAGTATCTACCATAAAATGCCTTTGGTAAGCAATTATGAACAAATACACTTTGAAAAAATGAAAGAATAGAAAGGTTCAGTAAAGAAACAGCAGATATAAAGAATAACCAAATAGAAACTTTAGAACTGAAAAATAGAATAACTAGAACTAAAAACTCTCTGGATGGGGTCAACAGGAGAACAGAGACAGCAGAGGAAAGAATCAGTGAACTTGAATATGGGACAGTAACAATAGAATTACATAATATGAACAACAGAGGGACAGAAGAGCAAAAACCAAAATGAACAGAGCCTTAGAGATCTGAGGCTATAACAAAGATTTTTAAAAATGAACAAAGATAGCATCTGTATCATTGGAATCCCACAAGAGAGGACAAAGTGTGGAGCTGAAGAAAGTATTCAAAGGAATCATGGCTGAAAATTGACCAAATTTGGCAAAAGACACAAACCTACAGACTGAAGATGCTGAGCTAACGTCAAACAGGAGAGGCCCAAAGAAATCCACACAATGACACATCACAGTCAAATTCCTGAAAACCAAAGACAAAGCAAAGATTCTTTTTTTTTTTTTGATACGGAGTCTTGCTCTGTTGCCCAGGCTGAAGTGCAGTGATGCGATCTCAGCTCGCTGCAACCTCCGTCTCCACCTACCAAGTAGTTGGGACTACAGGCATGTGCCACCACGCCCAGCTAATTTTTGTATTTTTTTAGTAGGGATGGGGTTTCACCATATTGGCCAGGCTGGTCTCGAACTCCTGACCTCATGATCCGCCTGCCTCGGTCTCCCAAAATGCTGGGATTACAGGCGTGAGCCACTGCGCCCGGCCAGCAAAGATCTTTCTTTTGAGACAGAGTCTCACTTCGTCACCCAGGCTGGCGTGTAGTGTGATCCCAGCTCACTGCAGCTTCCACTTCTTGGGCTCAAGTGATCCTTCTGCCTCAGCCTGCCCAGTAGCTGGGACTACAGGCATGTGTCACCACACCTGGTGGCTCACGCCTGTAATCCCAGCACTTTGGGAGGCTCATGCAGGTGGATCACTTGAGGTCAGGAGTTAGGAAACATTAGGGAAAACATCTAGTAAAACAAAATCTAGGGCAATGCTTAAGTGGTGCTGCATTTATTTACTCAATATTTGGGGGGCACCTATTGTTTGTCTGCCATTATTCTAGACAATGGAGACACAGGATTGAACAAAGTCCCTAATCTCATAGAGGTTACATTCATGTAGAGACAGACAACACACAAGAAAAAAATAAGGCCAGGCACAGCAGCTCCTGCCTGTAATCCCAGCACTTTGGAAAGCCGAGGCAGGTGGATCACTTGAGGTTAGGAGTTCGAGATCAGCCTGGTCAACATGGCAAAACCCAGTCTCTATTAAAAAACACAAAAATTAGCTGGGCGCAGTGGCTCACACCTGTAATCCCAGCAACTTAGGTGGCTGAGGTATGAGAATTGTTTGAACCAGGGAGGCAGAGGTTGCAGTGGGCTGAAATTATACCACTGTAACACAGCCTGGGCGACAGAGAGAGACTCCGTCCCCAAAAAAAAGAAAAAGAAAAAAATTATAGATAGATAGATAGAAAGAAAGAAATATAGTATGGCAGATGGGGGTTAAGTTGTATGAAGAAAAATA
>NW_022308123.1:0-1897 GCF_002776525.5 Piliocolobus tephrosceles | reverse complement strand
AAAAAAAAAAAAATCTAATACCATTTTTTAAGTTACCACTCTTTCTAAATAGATTTCTGCCTGATTTTAAACAAAAGACAACACAAAATTTATAAGAAAAAAACGCAGACATCCCTTGTAATCTGTTATAGGTCAGATTCTCGAAGAAAGAGACTGAGCTTTCAAGCAGGCTTGCTGGGGAGCACTGTCAATAACAGCACCCAGGAATGGGAGGCAGGCATGGATGAATGGGCAAAGTGCTGAACAGGATGCAGCTGCACCAAGGGCTCAGAAGCCAGTGTGGCCCTCCCCAGGGAAAAGGTGGACAAGGTGACTCAAACACTGGCAGCAGCTGGGGAAAATAGTGCCATCAGTATTGAAAGAAGGGACTGAAACCCACACTGCAACATTCAGTACATAACCCCCTCCTCCAGAAGTATTCCTCCATCTACACACAGCCAGAGTCACATTTAGGTGATTACTTACCGACTTTCACTAAGTATATTTCTATAAAAGTCAAATTCTTTAAAAACGTTATAGAGTACATAGTATTCCATTTTATGGATACACCATAATTCATTTAGTGCTAACATTATTTCAAAGGTCAGTAATTCAAACTTTCCCTCCTAAAAATAACACTATTGTAATAGCCTGGGAAGAAAATATTCATGTACATCTTCAATGACTTTCTCAAAAAAGACATGAAAGTCAAGAAAAACAACCATTGACTTGGAGAGCTTATGCCAAGAGATCTGCTGTTAGTCTGATGGACTTCCCTTTGTGTGTAACCTGACCTTTCTCTCTGGCTACCCATAGCATTTTTTCCTTCATTTCAACTTTGGTGAATCTGACAATTATGTCTTGGAGCTGCTCTTGAGGAGTATCTTTGTGGCATTCTCTTTATTTCCTGAATATGAATGTTGGCCTGCCTTACTAGGTTGGGGAAATTCTCCTGGATGATATCCTGCAGAGTGTTTTCCAACTTGGTTCCACTTTCCCCATCACTTTCAGGCACACGAATCAGACGTAGATTTGGTCTTTTCACATAATCCCAAATTTCTTGGAGGCTTTGTTCATTTCTTTTTACTCTTTTTTCTCCACACTTCTTACTGCATTTCAGTCATTTGATCTTCAATCGCTGATACTCTCTCTTCCAGTTGATCGAGTCAGTTACTGAAGCTTGTGCAATTGTCACGTATTTCTCGTGTTATGGTTTTCATCTCTATCAGTTCTTTTAAGGTCTTCTCTACATTGATTATTCTAGTTATCCATTCATCCATTCTTTTTTCAAGGTTTTTAGTTTCTTTGCGCTGGTTACGTAGTTCCTCCTTTAGCTCTGAGAAGTTTGATCAACTGAAGTTTTCTTCTCTCAACTCGTCGAAGTCATTCTGTGTCCAGTTTTGTTTCGTTGCTGGCAATGAGCTGCGTTCCTTTGGAGGGGGAGATGCGTTCTGATTTTTTGAATTTCCAGCTTTTCTGCACTGCTTTTCCTCATCTTTGTGGTTTTATCTGCCTTTAGTCTTTGATGATGGTGACGTACTGATGGGGTTTTGGTGTGGGTGTCCTTTTTGTTTGTTAGTTTTCCTTCTAACAGTCAGGACCCTCAGCTGTACGCTGTTGGAGCTTGCTTGAGGTCCACTCCAGACACTGTTTGCCTGGGTATCAGCAGCGGAGGCTGCAGAAGATAGAATATTGCTGAACAGCAAGTGTTGCTGTCTGATTCTTGCTCTGGAAGCTTCATCTCAGGGGTGTACCTCACCATGTGAGGTGTGAGGTGTCAGTCTGCACCTAGTGGGGGATGTCTCCCAGTTAGGTTACTCAGGGGTCAGGGACCCACTTGAGAAGGCAGTTTCTGTCCGTTCTCAGATCTCAACCTCCGTGCTGGGAGATCCACTGCTCTCTTTAAAGCTATCAGACA
>NW_022308122.1:0-1117 GCF_002776525.5 Piliocolobus tephrosceles | reverse complement strand
TATAAGAATTTGAAACCATTTCAAGAGACTTCCAAGAAACTAAGGCCATTCTATTGACTAGCTTCTCCATGAACCAAATCCCTATTAACATCTTCATCCTTTTCTCTAAAGTGAAAGCCTTCACTAAAATCTCTTTTTAAAAATTCCCACTATTTTATTTGAACATTAGTATTGGTACAACTGGTAGGCCATACTATCACAGTAACCAACTATGTGTTGTTACTGACAACTAATTGTTGGGTGTCAACTTATTAGACAAGACTATTTCAGTTGCAAGCAACATAAAAACAATTTAAGGCTGGGTAGGTGTGGTGGCTCATGCCTGTAATCCCAGTACTCTGGGAGGCCGAGGCGGGCAGATCATGACTTCAGGAGATCGAGACCATCCTGGTTAACATGATGAAACCCCGTCTCTACTAAAAAATACAAAAAATTAGCCTGGTGTAGTGGTGGGCACCTATAGTCTCAGCTACTCGGGAAGCTGAGGCAGGAGAATGGCATGAACCCAGGAGGTGGAGCTTACAGTGAGCTGAGATCACGCCACTGAACTCCAGGCTGGGCGACAGAGCAAGGCTCCATCTCAAAACAAATATACAAACAAACAAACAAACAAAAAAATAAATAAACGATTTAAACAGACTTCAGGGGAAAATAAAGGCTGGCTAATAACAATGTGCAGAGATCCAAGCAAAGTCACTGGGATATAGTCCATGTCTTTATGGATTGGATATTTATATTCTATCTTGACTTTCTTCTCTAACAGCATTTCTCAATATTATGAGACTCATCTCAAGGCTTCTGTCAACTAGTTTAGCAACCCTGGTGAGGATAGAAATGATCTTTCCTAATAGCTCCAGCAAAGGTCTGAAACTGAGTGCTATTGGCCTTTTTGAGTTACAAGACCATCCATGGTTCATAGGTCAATTGTTGTGTGCAAAGGAATAATATGCCCTGAATGAGTAGGCTTGATTCTCTTTAAATCGTGTATAGTTGAAATTAGCTACACGCAAACCACATGGACTGAGTGAAGAGAAAGAAGGCATTCCATATTAGAAAACTGAGGTGCAGGCCAGGGGTGGTAGCTCACACCTGTAATCCCAGCACTTTGGGAGGCCGA
>NW_022308119.1:1910-5241 GCF_002776525.5 Piliocolobus tephrosceles | reverse complement strand
TTTTAGTAGAGACGGGGTTTCGCCGTGTTAGCCAGGATGGTCTCGATCTCCTGACCTCGTTATCCGCCCGCCTCGGCCTCCCAAAGTGCTGGGATTACAGGCTTGAGACACCGCGCCTGGCCCTCTGTTCTTGAACTTCTGGCCTCAGGTGATCCTCCTGCCTCCGCTTCCCAAAGTGCTGGGATTACAGGCGTGAGCCGCCACGCCCGGCCTTGAATGTTCTTTCTATGGGAATCTACAAAAGCCAGCTTTTGAGTCTAGTGGCAGAAAACCTCTTCTTCATTGTTTAGCTGTGCTGTGAGCTTGGAGGGCTTCAAGCCCAGCTGAAAAAGCTGTAGTATTTTATGTCAGTTGGCTGTCTTGGAGAACCAGGGTCATAGGGTGAATGAGTCGCAGAGCTGGGAGTAGAGGCTCAGGCTTCTAGGGACCCTGTTTCTTCCTCGAATAGCTCGCTCTGGTGGCGCTATGCTCAGGTAACTGCGCATGCTCGGTTTGGTCTTTTGTTAATCCCTGCCCCATTTCGGGGGAGGTTCTTGGGAGGCTTCTATTCATTTTGGAGCATTTAAGTATCTTGTCCTCTCTCCCTCCTCCCAGATGCATGGGCATTTCTGCAGGCCCCCAGGCTGGCCCTTGTGCGTGGGGACATCTCCTGCCTCCACGTTGTTTGCGTGTCTCTTCTGAAGGTGCTCTTCCCCGCATGGAGCCCCCTCGTGCCTGCCTCCACACTGCAGGCTGTTCCGTAAATGTTACTGGCTCAGCATCGTTGTTTTCTAGAAATGGGACGGGCTATGGATGCCAAGTTCTTTTCTGTGTGAAGGCTGCGATTGTATCATCTTGCCTTCCCCGTGTGTGCTCCTTGAGGGTGTCGCTGTGCTGCGGTCATCTGTGTTCCCTAGGGTGCCTCCCTTGGAGTCCCGGCCGTAGCAGACATGCAGTCAGTGCTCATGGCCTAAATGAGAGGAAGGCCAGCAGAGCCATTAAATCTGGAAAATGGCAAGTGAGGGAAAGGAATTTTTATTTAAGACATGTGAAAAAGAAATATTTTTAGGAAAGTTGACCTGTTTCTCAACTGGAGTTGAATTTCAGCTCAGAAAAGCAGCTGTGTGCCCAGAGGGCTTTGGGATTTCAGTTTGTGACAGATGAATTGAATTTGTTGTTGTATGAATGTATTATCCTTTTGTGGTTTTATTAGGCCTTTCTCCCAAATGGAATTGATTTTTCTATAAAAGCCACACTTCCTTTTTGAGAAGTGTAACACTAATTGTATGGGATGGTCTCCCAAAAGATTACCTGCCAGGAACCAAACACACTGCCTCAGACTCATGGCCCCTGGTTTCTGCCTGTGTAGCTGCAGGGCAGAGAGGCATGCTCGAGCTGAAACCAAGACGCATGTCTGCATCTTCTCTTTCTTTACTGCTGTTTCGTCTCTGAGCTGGCCTGCCTTCAACGTCTAGGAGCTTGGTGGGTGTAGACACATTACAGTATGGAGGATGGATATGGTGTTGCAACAGCCAGGAGACTCGCTGAAGTCTCTGTTCTCTTCCTGCTCACTGCTCTGACTTTGTAGAAGTCACATTTGTAGGGCTGTGCACAGTGGCTTACACCTGTAATCCCAGGACTTTGGGAGGCTGACCTGGGAGGATCTCTTGAGCCCAGAGTTTGGAACCAGTCTGGGCAACATGTGAAACCCCATCCCTAGAAAAAATAAAAAGTAAAAAATTAGCCAGGTGTTGTGGCTCATGCCTGTAATCCCAGCTACTGGAGAGGCTGAGGTGCGAGAATCACTTGAGCCCAGGAAGTTGAGGCTGCAGTGAACCATCATCACACCACTGCACTCCAGCCTGGTCAGAGCAAGACCTTGTCTCAAAAAACACAAAAACAAACAAACAAAAACCCATTTGTAATAGTGGCAGTAGTTAACTTTTGAAAGTTTGGAGAAAAGTTCCTAAATAACCTGTGACCATGGACAACTTACTTAGCCTTTCTCTGCCTTAGTTTCCTCATCTATGAAAAATGAGCGAATATGGTACTGATCTTACAGGATTTGAGGGAGAACTAAACGAGATCAAACTCAGAGCCTGGTACATCGTGAGTGCGCACTCAATGTTATTATTTCAACATTTTAGAGGGAAAACATGCTAATGGGTCATTATGGCTAAACATAGTCTATCACTGGTGTTACTCATAGTATTGGAAGAAACTTCAATTCCATATAGATAGTGTGATGGAGAAAGTATTTCGGGCATTGACAGTGTTTATTCAAAGAAAAAAGGACGCGTCTGTCCTGTGTGGAGAGCCGTTTCTTTAAATGCTATGGGAAAAGCAGCCGACCCTGTGCTCTCTGCCGGACAGCTTCAGTCTCCACGTATTGATTTGGCCAATTGTCGCTCACTGTCATCATGGCAGCAGCAGTTGAAGGGACAGCTTGTCTTGATTTGCATTTTTGGGTGTTTGTGCTCTTTATAGACAATTAAGACATGGAAGCCTGTTTATGGCAAGCTGGCAAATTCAGCAAAACATGGAAAAACCTGTTAGCACAGTTTGCACGTGTATGGGCACAGAGCAGCCAAATAAACACACACGTTTTCCTATATTTTAAAAACTATCTGAAAAAAAAAAAAAAAGACATTAAACCATTGCCCAGATGGCTTATAGAGCTAGAGCTTTTTCCTTGAAGTACATGAGTATGGCTGTCAGACATCTGAAACCCTAAGCCATCTTAAAACATCATTTTGATGCTACCCCCTACCCGCCCTTTTTTTACATTTGTAAGGGACAAGGATCCAGGAAGGAAAGTATCAGCTTTCAAAGGCTTTTGTTATAATTAATCTTTCATGTTCTTTCTTTTGGTATCTTATTCTCTGTTTACATTTTATTTTTATTTTTATTTTTTTTGGAGACAGAGTCTTGCTCTGTCACCCAGGTTGGAGTGCAGTGGTGTGATCTCAGCTCACTCCAACCTCTGCCTCCCAGGTTGAAGTGATTCTTGTGCCTCAGCTTCCTGAGTAATTGGGATTACAGGCGTGTGCCCCCATGTCCAGCTAGTTTTTATGTTTTTACTAGAGACAGGGTTTGGCCGTGTTGGTCAGGCTGATCTTGAACTCCTGAACTCAGGTGATCTGCTTGCCTCAGTCTCCCAAAGAGCTAAGAGTATAGGTGTGAGCCACGGCATCCGGCCGCTGTTTCCATTTTGTAACACTAGTGATTTGTTTTTCTAAGACCAGCCGAGCGCGGGCGCAAAAGAACCAGCGGGTAGGCAAGTGTAGGAGCAAAACTGCACATTTATTTTTGGTCACCTAAGGTGTGGGGGAGAAGTCTGTCGGCCTCCGGC
>NW_022308119.1:0-1810 GCF_002776525.5 Piliocolobus tephrosceles | reverse complement strand
CCCACAGTCCCGACATCCCGACAGGAGTGGGGCTGCGAGAAGGCCGCATGGCTCACTGGCCAAGAGCGGCTTTTCTAGGAGTGGGAGGGCAATAGGCGGGGCACGGGCGTGTCGGTGGGCGTTCCGCAGGTGCGACCAGGTAAGTCTTGGTCTCTTCGGATTGACGTCACCTGACGCATGCCCAGTTGGTCTGCACCCTCCCTGGGCGCCGGCTGCATTTTCGCACGCACGGGAAGAGTTGGGGGTGGGGATGAAGAACCCGGAAGTGCACCATCTTGCCTCCGCTCGTCCAAACAGGACTGTGAGAAGACCGTCCGAGAGCCCCAACGGGGGACTCTGCCAGCCTCCTTCGCCGGAGGCCGACAGACTTCTCCCCCACACCTTATGTTACCAAAATAAACTTGCAGTTTTGCTCCTACACTTGCCTACCCGCTGGTTCTTTTGCGCCTTCTCGGCTGGTCTTAGAAAAAAACAAATCAACTAGCATCACCCCTACCCAGTGGCTAGGGGTATTCTTCTTTCCTGTTTCCTGGTGTATTTTCCTCTACAGCATTGATCACTCTTTAACATACTTTTTGGTTGTCTGTCTCTACCTACAAAAATATATGTTCCCTGTTATATCACCAGTGCCTGGCACGTAGATAGTTAGTCAATATTTGTTGAATGAATGAATGAATGAATGGGCTGAAAGAAACTTATTCTTCTTTCTTCTGTCACTTCACACCAAATGCTTTTGGAAAATGCTATGTGAACAGGGATCGTAAGCAGAAGAGGTTACACACATTGCTGTGGGATAGCCCATCATCCTCAGATACTTGTCTGGAAGGAGGTGGAGTACTTGAGTAGAAATGATACAAGATAACTTCTTCAGGAAATCAACCAAGTGTCACAGCTTATCACATAGGCGTGTGATGTTTGCGTATGTGTGTATGAAGAGCTGTTGTGGCCGAGAATCACAGGCCTTTAGATCCCTTGTATAGATAGAAAAGTAAAGGCCAGGCCGGGTGCGGTGGCTCAAGCCTGTAATCCCAGCACTTTGGCAGGCCGAGACAGGTGGATCACGAGGTCAGGAGATTGAGACCATCCTGGCGAACACGGTGAAACCCAGTCTCTACTAAAAAGTACAAAAAACTAGCCGGGTGAGGTGGCGGGCGCCTGTATTCCCAGCTACTCAGGAGGCTGAGCCAGGAGAATGGTGTGAACCTGGGAGGCGGAGCTTGCAGTGAGCTGCGATCCGGCCACTGCACCCCAGCCTGGGCAACAGAGCGAGACTCCATCTCAAAAGAAAAAAAAAAAAAAGAAAAGTAAAGACCGAGGCCCAGGAGTGCTGCAGGCCACCGAGGTAGAGTCCCTGTCTGCCCTTCTCAGTGTCCAGTCACTTCTCACTGCACTCCCCTCTTTACTGCTAAAGCCACCTTCCCTGACTCTGAATGTGTAACCACGACGGAGAAAATGTACTCCAGGCTCACAGTTTGTGGAGAAAAAACCCAGCAGCTGAAAATAATGTTCACAAAGTTTGTACCTAGAAAAAGTTGCCATTTCTATCACGTCTTTAAATGTCCCTGTTTCTCATACATTTTATAAACAAGACAGTAGAAGGAGATTCGGGAACAGCAACGTTAGAACAAGGGGGAAAAAATCACACCTAGAGCACTCCAGTTTCTGTTTTCTTCTCAGTTTAGGGCTGAGGCACTTCAGCTTCCTGTCTAAGGGACCACTCAAATCTGATTAGAAGCCATTATGGGCTGGTAATTATCCGTAATTTTAGGAAGACAGATGCTGCACCAACTCTGTTCTCTAAAAGCAGGCT
>NW_022308118.1:718-1881 GCF_002776525.5 Piliocolobus tephrosceles | reverse complement strand
GAGTGAGACTGCAGGTGGCCGGGGCTCCATTGCATCCAGCTCCCATGGCTTGGAGGGGTCTGTGGGACTGAGGAGCACAGAGCAGAGAGCAGACTGTGTGTGGTGACTCCCAAGCTCCCCAGCTGTGGTGCTTCTGTGGATGTTGGAGCCCAGGCCAGGCAGGGACCAGATGCAGAGACTCTGCATCATCCAATCCTGGTGAGGGACATTGTACTTCGCAGGGCACTCCAGAAACCCGCCACCAGAAGCTTCTGTGCCAGTGATTCGTTGCCTCAGAAACTGGGTGACGTTGACGCGCGGGAGTCAGACTTCCGCTGTGATGTCAGTAGAAAACTGGGGAATGACTGTGTGTCTGCTCTCTAGATGACTGAATCAGGGAACAGTTAGGGAACTCTGAGAGATGCAGGCCTTCAGCTGTGCCCCGCCCTGACAGCAGTGTTTTGGACTCTGTGAAGCGTTCTGCACAAAGCCTTCTTGGGGTGTTTCCTCAGCCTCGAAAATTGGGCTCTGGAATGCCATTGGAAATAGGTGTGTTTAATTTGTTTTGAAGTGAATAAAATTCTCAAAAAGATGACGTACTCTCTTTTGGCTTTCATTCCGTGTTTGTGTGTAACTGATTTTCCAGGGGCTTGAAAATTGCTTGACTTGTTAGCAATCCAAGTCATTATGTCTCCGAAACAGAGTTGATTGAGGTGACCGCAGGTCTTCGCAGGACCTGTGACTTCTTAAACATCCAGATAGGCAAGAGAACCTCAGCCCCACTCTACCAACACGCACCTAGTCAAATTCCGCCAAGTGAATCTCACGCACGCTAACACGTGGGGAGCGTTGCTTACACCACAAGTCCCCATTTGGCTCACCGCGATGCCACATGTGGGATTTCACACATCTGTGCTGCACCTCAGTCCATTTCAAAGTAGTAAAATAAATATCTTGGGTTTCTGTCGGTTTGCTAGAGGCAAAAACCTGTGATGTTGGTGGTTTTTGGTGGGAGAGTTTCACTCTGGAAAAAAAAATATTCTGAAGATGGAGGTCGTCCTAGATTGTATTTCAAGGTGAGTCTACTTGATGCCAGTGAAGCATATTTTGGCATATAATACATATGGTTATATTATATTTTGTCTATATTACCTCATTTTAAAAAACCATTTTGTGAAAAATGT
>NW_022308118.1:0-618 GCF_002776525.5 Piliocolobus tephrosceles | reverse complement strand
CCATCTTTCCAGGTCATCATTAACCTTTCCTCGGCACCCACGTGGACTCAGAACTTACCTAGAGTCACAGGCAGGTCTGGGAAGCTGCCCTTGAGCCTTTGTGCAGTCCATGATGGTTCCATGCCTCTGATCTGCTGGAGCACATTCTACAGAGGGATGGGCTGGCATAAGCTGTCCCTGCCGTTCTGAAAATCACAGAGATTCCTGGTACCTGAAGCCACATAGAAACAAATATCTGTGGAGTCTCAGGCAGGACAGGGATGCCATTCACAGGCTCCTGTTCTTCCACTTAATGGCAGCAAGAGTGATTCCTGGGTTTCCTAATTGACTTCATAACAATTTTGGTGACTTTATTGTGTCAATGACCACTCCTGTTTCTGTGGCATCCAGTTCACCTGTAAGGTTTTTGGGGATTATGTGGAAACTTGTGCATTTTTCCAGAGACTCACTGCATCCTGAATGCTCTCAGGCATCCACAAGCAGATCCCTGCCTTGGTGGCATCTTGGAGCATCGCAGGAGACCCCTTAGGTCTAGGAGGCACTAGGAGGTCCATCAGGAATTGGGAGGGCATGTGTCTGCCCATCTGTAGTGTGAACTTCTATTCACCTTCAGAATGT
>NW_022308117.1:0-5060 GCF_002776525.5 Piliocolobus tephrosceles | reverse complement strand
GGGGGGGCGCCCGAGCGCGCGGCGGTGACGTCACGGAAGCGCGCGGCGGGGGCGGGGCGTTGCTGCGCAGGCGCAGACGCAGACGCAGGCGCTCCTCGCTCGCCCCGCCCCGGCCCCGCCCGCGCGCTTGGGCCCGCGTTCCCCTCTGCTCTGGCGCCCGCGACACGCGCCGGCGCATCCCCGCGCGGCCTGGCTCTGGGCCCGTGGACGCCAGGGTGCTCGGGGCGGGCGGAGGGACCTCGGGGACGCCGGGTGCGCGGCGCTGAGGTGGCGGCCGGTCCCTCTGCGCCCCCGCGAAGGCTCCCGACTCGCATGCCCTCTGCCGGGTCCCGCGGAGTCTGACCGCAGGCCGAGGGGATGCGGGGCGCGCGTGGGCGCGGGCGTGCCCGGAGGCGTCGGAGCGCGCGGCGGCGGGAGGGGTTTCGTCCTGGGGTCCTCCGCAGGGCAGGGGAGACTTCCGAGCCTTCCCCTGAGGCCGCGGGGCGTCCGCGCTCGCTGCTCCGGGGCCCGCGGGGCTGGAGGCCTTCCCAGCCCGACCCCAGCAGGAAGCGCGGAGACCACTAGAGGGCGGCCCAGGATGGGGAGAGTGAGGAGGGGGCCTCGACGGGGCTGGCGCGGTGGCCTTGGGCCCTGTCCCCAGGAAGCCGGCAGGAGTCTGGGACTTTCCCATCTATCCGGCCCTGACCATGCCCGGGGCTGCGCGGGCTCAGAGAGAAACCCATCAGTGTAGGCACCGATGGTTGACGGTCAGCTTGGGTCTGGGGTCCTGAACCTGCACCCCGGCTCTGAGTGGGAGAGCTGTGGCGTCCGCTCAGCCAAGCCCGGCCAGCTCAGCCGTCAACCCCCTCTGCCTGGAGCCTGAGCCACCTTCCCACCAGCCCTTATTTTCCCCCGAGGTCGGAAGCCAGGCAGGAAGACCTAGGAGGGGTTATCTGTTGAGGCTCCAGGGAGGGAGGAAGCCCGTATCTGTCCTGAGGGCCAGACCCATGTTCCCCAGGCTAGACACAGTGCAGGGGCCTGACCCCAGCCCAAGTCTCAAGAGAGGCTGGAAGCCAGAGGCCTGAGGCCAGTCCAGGTGCTGATGCCTATGTGGTCTGGTTGGGGCCCTGCCAGGAGCAGCCTTGTCCAGTGATGTTGTGGCCACTGGTGAGGCCAGAAGGGGGTGCATTTTCAAGCCACACCTCCCCAGACCAGCCTCCTTTCCTCCCAACCTGTGCTGCTGTGGGGTTCTTGTGGGCAACCATCACCCTTTCCCACCCCTGCTCCTGGGAGGACAGGAGGATGGGGTTGGGTGGTGATGCCGGCTTCAAGAAGCAGCACTTAGTCGCTGGTCTGTGCTGCTAGGAACCCAGGCCACTGGCCTTCCTAATCCCGCCACTCGTCTCATTACCCAAATGTGTGCTGAGATCCTGTGCCCGACGCTGATGCCTGAGTGGGAGAGGATTCTAGGGCCAGAATCGTGCTGGCCTGGCGAGGACTCTTGGAGCCACCCTGCTGCCCCGGGCTGTCTCTGCTGGAGCCTCCTTGCTCCCGCCCCCTTTGCAAGTGTCTGACCCGTATCCCACTACTTCGGCTCGCCATCCCTCTGCCTCTCCGAGCGCTGTGCTCCCACGGTCTCCTCTCTGTCCTCAGCCACCACCACGTCCCCCTTCCCCACATCCAGGTCAGCCCTCCAGGGAATATGAACTCCTCCACGACCAGAAGCATGCCACACAGAACTAACTCAAATGTCCCCTTCCCAGGACACCAACTGCCAGAGGACCCAGACGCAGACCTTTCAGCCCAAGGAATGGGATGATGTCGGGGCTTCAGGTGGAGATGAAGATGACGTGGGGATTCCCAGGCCCAGACTGGTGCCTTGCCCACCCCTAGGAGACAGGAAGTCTCAGAAACATACCTGGGCCAAGTCTAAAAATCAGATGGGGCCTTTATTGTGATGGTGGCAGGTCCACCAGCAGGTGCAAATGTGGGGTGCTGAGAGTGGCAACATAGGCCACCCCAAGCCACCTTTACCCCCTCGCCTGTTCTCAGCCAGTACAGAAGCCAAATGTGGCCCCAGCCCTAGACTCTAGCCTAGGCAGAGTCCAAGGGAGGGGTGTCAGGGTCAGAAGTCACAGGGAGCCCAGTGACTGTCAAGGTGGCTGAGAGCAAGGCTAGGGTAGGGGTGGAAGCAGAGAAAGGGAGGAGGTGCAGCCCCAGGTGGCCCAAAGCAGCACAGAGGGGCAAGGGCTGGCATTCACCAAGTCACCAGGTCCCTGGGAGAACAGATGGTGCCTGGAGTCCTGCGTGGTACAGGCAGAGGAGCCCTCGGGAGCTCTTGACGGCGGGCAGCACCCCAGGAGGAGTGGGACTCCTGCCCTGGGGCTGACCCCAGTTTTGGGGCTGCCAGGTTCTGATGGGAGTGTCTTCCAGGAATGTCTTCCAGCCCCCAGTGGGCAGAGCCCAGGAGGGTCTGAGGGCATGATGGGCATCAGTGGGATTTTGGTTGTGTCTGGGGTGAGCAGGGCCACCCGTGAGCAAAGGCCGGAGGGGTGGGGGCTATGCTGCCACCAAGCCCCTGGGAGACGTGTGTGGAGGCAGCTTCTGCATATGCCCAGACCAAATTCCAGGAAAGCGGGACCAGCCGCTGGAAGGGGGTGAGCCCGGGAGCATCAGGAGATGCCCCGAGGGGCACAGACAGGACAGATGCAGCTGCTGGCCCAGCCAGGAGCCCAGGGTCGCCCTATTTGCAGTACTCCTTCCGGAACCCTGGAAGCCAAGGGCGCCAACGGGTCAGCGTCTGTTCTCCACCCTCATCACAGTGGGAGATGCAGGGCAGATCCCCAGCAGGACTCTCCAGGGGCTTCTGAGCCTGAGGGGGCAGGGGCCCTGGGCCTAGCTGGTGTCTGCCCTTGTGGGTCCCGGATGAGTTGGAATGGCGATGGGCAGGGCTCTGAGATGGGCTGAGGTAGCCCACTCACCTTTGTCTAGGTCGATGTACTTGGCAGGGAGGGGGCTGTGGGCCAGCTCCGCCCTCTCCTTCAAGATGTTGTTTTTGTAATCTGTGGGAGGAGGGCAGGCTGAGGTCCCCTCTCCCATGATGCACTTCCCAGCCCAGGCCTGGCAGCCGTACCAGTGCCTTGGTGTCCCAGCACCGCCTCACCTAGCTGGATGTCCTCACTCCTGTAAAGTATCTGGTCCCCTGCAGCCACAGCGAACTCTGCCAAATTCACATCCTTCCTGGAGGATGAGAGTGGGAGGAGGTTACAGCTGGGTGGGGTGGAGGGGGCCCTGGTCCCCAGGAGGGCTGGGAGGGGGTACTCACCCCTTTGACTTTCCCGACTTCTGGTCCGAGTATTCGTAGCCTGGGAAGGAGACTCACATTGGGGGCAGTGCCGCCCCCTCCGCAGGTCCCCCAACCCAGAGGACCGCCCTCCCGCCCACCTCAGTCTCCTGGGGCCGCTGGCTGTGCCGGGGCAGCCTCACCTCCGCGGCGCCTGCGGGCGGCCAGGAGGACGGTGACCAGCAGCAGGATGAAGAGCAGCAGCGTGGCCAGCACGTAGCCCAGCTGCTGGAAGAAGTGGGCTCGGCTCTCGGGAACGATGACGTTTATGACGTTGTGGCCGCGAGCCAGTGTGGGGTCTGCGGGGGGCGCGGGGTGGGGGCGGCGTCAGGCACCAGCAAGACCTGTGCCCCGACCCGGGCCACGGCCCCTGCTGGGCTCCGCCGGGCTCTGGCAAGGGACAGCGGGCGCAGGGCAACCCCAAGTGGGGTGGGCTCCCGCCTTCCCGGGTCCTGGGGCGGCCTTTCACCTGGACCTGGGGCGCCGCTGTGGCTGGAGCCGTTGCCCGGAGAGCCCCGGGGGGGCGGCTCCGCGTGGGGTTCGGCGACCGTCAGGTGGAAGACGCGGCGTTCGTGCAGGCCGCAGTAGTGGTGGTGCAGGTGGCAGGAGTAGGTGCCCTCGTCGGCGACCTCCAGCGGCTCGATGCGCAGCGAGAAGTCTCCGCGCTCAAAGGCGTCTGCGCCCACGGCCACGCGGTCGCGCAGGAAAAGGGGCCCGTAGGCGCGGCGCTCGCCCGACGCGTACAGGTCCAGCAGGCGGTCCGCGCGGTCGTGCGGGACCCCGGGCGGCTGGCGATCCCAGTGCACCACCTGCTGCGCCTCCTCCACGTGCCGGTCCGTCCACACGTGCCCGCGGTTCACGCAAGTCAGGAGCGCGGGCGCGCCGCGCGCCACCGCCAACACCTCCTTCTCGCCGTCCCAGTAGGCGGGGGTGGCCGGGGCTGCGGAGGGGGCGCAGTCAGCGGCGCGCGGGCCCAGGGGGGGGGGGGGGGGGGGGGGGGGGGGGGCACTCACGGCCGTCGGTGACCTCCAGGCGGACGGCCAGGCTCTCGTAGAGGTGGCAGTAGTGGTGGTGCAGATTGCAGGTGTACAGCCCCGCGTCCGTCTCCTCCACCGCTGCACACCCAAGAGGAAGCCGCGCGTGAGCCTCGCGGTGCCCTCGACCCCGCGGCCCCGGCCCCCCTGCCCCGGCCCCCTGCCCCGACCCCGCGGCCCAGGCCCCCGCACCGCGGATGAGCAGCGAGAAGTTGCCGTCGTCGAAGGCTGAGGCCGAGAGCTCCAGGCGACCGCGGTCCCGCGCCTCGTACACGCGCTGCTCGCCCGCCGAGTACAAGTCCAGCAGGCGCCGCGCAGGGCCGCCCCCGGGGCCGCGCAGGTCCCAGTGGAGCACGCGCTGGCGGTCGTGCAGCCGGTCCTGGGTCCACACCATGCGCGGGCTCTGGCAGCGCAGCACCGCCCGGGCGCCCGCCGCCCAGCTCACCGCGGACTCGGACACCACGGAGCTGCCAGCGGCGGCGGGCACTGAGGACCCTGGTGGGGGAGGGGAGTCCGTGGGGGAGGGGCAGCCGGGGGCCCTGACGGGGGAGAGGGAGTCAGTGGGGGAGGGGAGGGACCCGAGGCCCCTCGTGGTGGAGGGTGAGTCCGTGGGAGGGTGCATGCCCCCAAGGGCCCATGTGGGAGAACGGGAATCACTGGGGGAGGGGCGGTCCCCCCAGGGCCCTGGTGGGGGGGGGGGGGGG
>NW_022308116.1:0-1310 GCF_002776525.5 Piliocolobus tephrosceles | reverse complement strand
GGCATTACAGAGAGTAGGGCAAATGCCAAGGCAAGGCCAGGGCAGTGCCAGGGCTGAGGCAAGGTCAGGGAAGGTCCAGGGCTGAGTCAGTGCTAGAACCAAGACAAGAGCAAAGGCCGGGGCAGATCTAGGGCACAAGCAAGGGAGGCTAGGGCAGGGCAATAGCAAGACCAGGCCACGGCAGGGCCAGCCCAGGATAGAACAGGGTACAGGCAGGGCAGGGCCAGGGCCACAGCTGGGGCAGGACAAGGACCAGGACCAGGACCAGACTGCAGGCCAGGGTGAGAGTATGGCCAGGGCAGAGGTAGGGCCAGAGCCAGGGTCTAGGCAAGGCCAAGGCAGGTCCACTGCAGGGCCGGGGTTCAGACCAGTGCCAGAGCAGGGCCAGGGCAGGCCCAGGGCCAGGCCCAGGAAAGGGCAATGTCAGGAACACGGCCATGGCAGGACCAGCAACTTGGCTAGAGCCAGGACAGAGACAGGGTCAGGGGTGGGGCCAGAATAGCATGGCAGGGTAGGGCCAGGGCAAATTAGGGCCAGGACAGGGTCAGGAGGAGGGCTGGGCCAGGGTATGGCCTTAAGTAGCCAAGAGCCAGGTCCAGGGTCCATGCCAGTGCCAGCGCCGGCCCAGGGCAGGGACAGGGCCATGGCCAGGTCTAAGACAAGGCTGGGGCAGGCCCAAGGTCTCGGTCAGGGTAAGCGCAAGACCAAGGCAGAGCCAGGGAAGGGGCACGGCCATGGTAGGGGCAGGAGAGGGACGGGGCAAGGTAGAACCAGATTAAATCAGGGACAAGATACCTTCAAATACACTTCAGGGCCAGGGTCAGGGCAGGCCCAGGGTCAGGACAGGGCCAAGACAGGGCCAGGGCCAGGACTGTCAGGATCACTGGCAGGGCCAGGGCCATGGCACGACCAGGGTCAAGAGTAGTGGTCAATGCCGGGTCAAGGCCAGAGCAAGGACCAGGTTTGCACTAGGGCCAGTGTGAGGGCCAAGGCGGGGTCAGGGCAGGGCCAAAGGCAGGGCGGAGCCAGGGCAGGGTGGAGCAGGCCCAGGGTAGCACTGGGTTAAGGCAGGGCATGACCAACCAGGGCAGGTCTATGGCTGTGGCAGGGCCAGGGTCAAGGCAGGGCCAAGACACTGACAGCTCCAAGGCAGGGCCGGGGTTAGGACCACAGACATGTCCAAGGCCAGGGCAAGGGCAGGGGCAGGACCAGGGTCATCTAAGAACCAGGGACAAAGTCAGGCCCAGAGCAGGGTCAGGACAGGTACCTGGCAGGGCTAGGGTCTGGGACAGGGCCATGGCAGGGCCAGG
>NW_022308114.1:0-5449 GCF_002776525.5 Piliocolobus tephrosceles | reverse complement strand
CTGGAGCGGGAAAACGCGGAGCTGGAGAACCTCATCCGGGAGCGGTCCCAGCAGCAGGAGCCCTTGCTGTGCCCCAGCTACCAGTCCTACTTCAAGACCATTGAGGAGCTCCAGCAGAAGGTGAGGGGCATTGCTGTCATCTCCAAGCAAGAGAGTTTGCTGTGATTCTGTCTGTGATAGAGAAGTGTGTTTCTTGCTTCTGTGCTGTCATAATTCTTGCTTCCTCTTTTATTTCAAAATGTCTTTTTAAGTCATTTTTAAAAAGTTGATGATGTCATATTTATTTTCAGTCCTCACTAAGCCACCTCTCACTCCCCAGATCCTGTGTACCAAGTCCGAGAATGCCAGGCTTGTGGTGCAGATTGACAACGCCAAGCTGGCTGCGGATGATTTCAGAACCAAGTGAGTTGTTCGGAATTTGCACTAGTGTCCATTTCTTCTGTTTAATCTTTAGTTACAGAAAAGGGATTTCCATGGCTGTACTGAAAAACAGATCTACCCACTTGCTGTGAAGGATTCTGCAGAGGATTGGGGAGAACCAAGCAAAGAAATCACAAAAATAGATGAGGACTCAGATCAATCTGTTTGTTTTGGGATGAATATTGGGTATTGACGGAGCCTCCAGAAAACTCTGTCTCCTGGGCCTATTCATTACAGAAAGTGGAAAGATAAGGCACATGAGGTTATCAAAAATCATTCCTGTGAGTGTTGAAGATCTACCAGGTAGTGCTCTGACCTGCTCCTTGTGCAGGTACCAGACCGAGCTGTCCCTGCGGCAGCTGGTGGAGTCGGACATCAATGGTCTGCGCAGGATCCTGGATGAGCTGACCCTGTGCAAGTCCGACCTGGAGGCCCAGGTGGAGTCCCTGAAGGAGGAGCTGCTGTGCCTCAAGAGCAATCACGAGCAGGTGAGACTAGAAATGAGAAATGCACAAACCTGTCTCAGCCTCTGGCTTAGGGTAGCTTTAGTGATTAGGGGCAGCAGAATGCAGAGTATGAGTACAAGGCTGAGGGTTTCCTTTAAAAACATCACGGCAAGAGAAAAATTGGAGAGAGATAAGACCTGTTCATATTCCCAGGCAGGAAACATCTTTCACTTCAAACTAGCACATTCTTTGAGTTGCCCAGAGCAGCTCCATGTGCTTGAAATTGTTCAACAGTTATAGAATGAATCCTAGCATTGTAGTATTATTGCTTTGCAAAGTCTTTTTCTTTTTTTTTTTGCCAAAGACCAAGAAAAAAAGTCAAACCTTATAAACATGAGTCTCTGTTCTTTCAAAGAATTGGTGAAGAGTGTTTGTGAGCTTCCTCCTGTCTTTCCTGGGAGGGGCCATGATACGCTCTTATCTCTTACTTGACAACAAGAGTTTTCTGATATATGGTCTGAAATTGCACAGCCAATTTTATTTTATTTTTGCATGCTGAGGTCCTCACAGCCAGTTGTAAACTGGGAAAGTTGAACATCAATTAGCCCATCCTTCAGTGGCAACCAAGCAAACTTTTGGGATTTTTTTCTGAAGCCAGGTGCCATGGCACAGCAGATAGTGGGGAGGGGGCTATGCCACATGGAGTGTCTTGAGCTGTCACAGACTGCTCCACTCAAAGTTTCTGTTCTGAGAGAACAGACTAACAGGGCTTCAACAAGCAATGCCATTCCTTAGAGTCCATTCTTTGCTGAGCATAGTAACTCTTGTACTTTCTGCATCCATAGGAGGTCAACACCCTGCGCTGCCAGCTTGGAGACCGTCTCAATGTGGAGGTAGACGCTGCCCCCACTGTGGACCTGAATCGGGTGCTGAACGAGACCAGGAGTCAGTATGAGGCCCTGGTGGAAACCAACCGCAGGGAAGTGGAGCAATGGTTCACCACGCAGGTGGGCATCTAAGCACGTGGCCACTCAGGACCCAAGGCCCACCCTATGGCCCCAGAGGCAGAGTCTGATCCTTTCTCCCCTTGGGTGTTTCAGACCGAGGAGCTAAACAAGCAGGTGGTATCCAGCTCGGAGCAGCTGCAGTCCTATCAGGCAGAGATCATCGAGCTGAGACGAACGGTCAATGCCCTGGAGATTGAGCTGCAGGCCCAGCATAACCTGGTGTGTATTGTTCTGACCTGCTGGTGAGCAATGGGAAATGGGGAGGCAGAGTCCTGGGGATGCCCTTGGGGCCACACACTCTCCTTAGCTCTTGGAGCTTGTGACTTCCTTGGAATCCTATGAAGAAACCCTTTGAAGGAGCAGCTCTCTGACATTCTTGATCTTCCCCACCACAGCGAAACTCTCTGGAAAACACGCTGACGGAGAGTGAGGCCCGCTACAGCGCCCAGCTGTCCCAGGTGCAGAGTCTGATCACCAACGTGGAGTCACAGCTGGCGGAGATCCGCTGTGACCTGGAGCGGCAGAACCAGGAGTACCAGGTGCTGCTGGACGTGCGTGCCCGGCTGGAGTGTGAGATCAACACGTACCGGAGCCTCCTGGAGAGCGAGGACTGCAAGTGAGTATGGGGCAAAGAATGTCTGGGAAGAATGTGTACAGTGGGATATTGTAGGCACACAAATGGTGGCCATATTTTCAGCTAGTCAGACAACACACATTAACTGTGTAGTGTGTGTCCAGTGATCTGTGATAGCTAAGCAAAGGGAGGCCAAAGGGAAGGGAACAGCCCTTGCCTCAGGGGGCTAACAATGGAGGAGTGGTGGTAGGAGCTGGCCAGTCTTAGGAATAGCATTTCTGTAAGGCACATTAAGTTCCAGGAGACCTCAAGTGTATGAGATAATATTTTTGAAAAGGACAGTTTTTCCACCTCTGCACATGGCATTCTGGGGGAGAGAGAAGCATTTGGTAGTAATCAGAACTTGATTCTGGCTGGGTGCAATGGCTCATGCCTATAATCCCAGCAATTTGGGAGGTTGAGGCGGGTGGACCGCTTGAGGTCAGGAGTTCAAGACCATTCTGGCCAACATGGTGAAACCCCATCTCTACAAAAAATTAGCCAGGCATGGTGATGCATGCTTGTGATCCTAACTACTTGGGAGGCTGAGACAAGAGAATTGCTTGACACTGGGAGGCGTAGTGAGCCTTGGCTCCCACTTGCAGTGAGCCAAGATCGCGCCACTGCACTCCAGCTGTCTCAGAGCAAGACCCTATCTCAAAAACAAAACAAAACAAAAAGAACTTGATTCCAACTAACTTCAACCACTGAGAATTCATAGGTTGTGTCATTAAGCCCAAGGTAGTATGTGTACTAAAACCTCCTCCTAAAGCCATTCTAAACCTCCTTGTCCTTCTAGGCTCCCCTGCAACCCATGCGCCACCACCAATGCTAGCGGCAACTCCTGTGGACCCTGTGGCACCTCTCAAAAGTGTTGCTGTAATTGAAAAGCTTGTATCCTCTTTCAAGGCATCTACAGAGCCATTTAGATCAACCACAGGAAAGATCTTCAAGTCCTGACTTTTCTGGAGCTCAGCTGACATCAAGAAACCTCATGTTGCCTACTATGTTATTTCTAGAATGCTGAAAAGCTTTCCCCACCCAAGCAAAGACACACATCATCAACTTCCAATGTCTGGACAACTCCTTCCTCTTGAGGGTCGAGTCTCTTTGTTTCTAAAGATGTTCAACTCCCTGTAATCTAAGCTCCAGTTACTACTTTAGGGTGTTTCCTGAACGTACTGCATTTCCTGTTTTCCTTTCTTCTTTGGCGTTCTCTGGAATGCAAGGAGAAGACTTCATTTACTTCCCAATAAACTTCATTTCTGTGGCATAGTAAATGTTTCTCATTCATATTCATGCATTGTAAATTACTCATCATGGTTGTTTCATAAAAATACCCCTTCATTAGAATAGAATGAATTAAATGACTGAACCAAGCCTTTATGCTTCACCAGAAACACTGATGTAGACAGGGAAGGACATCATTTTGGGAGACTCTCACCCAGGGTAGGCCATGCAGGAAACCTGGCCTTCAATACCCATGCTTGCCTTGCCTTGACTACAGGGCCCTTGGCAATTTTGCAAATCCTCCCCAAACTTCACTGCTATCTCTGGCTCTCACCCTCATCAGAACAGAATGTTCTGCTTCCCTTTCTCCTAAACTGCCTGAAGAATCTACAGAAACTACTTCTACATAAACTGTTCAAAGAGCAGTGATTCTCTCCTCTCAACCTCTCTGCTGCTCCTGCCTTGCTAATATAGATACCTACTCCTCCCTTGAAATGCACCTTCATTGATTTACATAACCCTGCACACTCTGGGTCTTCTTGAAATATCGCTAATTACCTGTTCTCTGTTGTCTTGTTAGCTGTCTTCCCCTTTTTGTCCCAAATGAAGGAAACACCTATATTCTCAGCCCTCTGTCTTGCTCTTTCTACGTCCCTGTTCATGTAGAACTAGCCCTTCTGTGCTGATGACTCCCACATCTCCCTCTCAGCTTGGTTTCCAGGTTTTCTGTTGCGCATATGACAGTTTCATTTGGTATCAGGTCATTACATCATGTTTAATCGGACTAAAACGTATTTTTCCCAAACTGGTTCATCTTGCCGCCCACTTGTTATACCTGACATGTTGTCCTCCAAAATAGGCCCTTTAAATGCCGTCCTTACCTTTCCCCTCTTCAAGTTTATTCTTTCCCCTAGATCTTTGCTCTTATCCATAATGTTCTTCCATAGCCTCTTTATCATTTCATTTTCTATAATTCCAAGAAAGGCCAATGTTCACTAAGCATCTTCCCCAAAACATTAATCTTGCCCCACACCCCACTTGCCTCATCTCTGAAGTTTTAAAGCTTTCAATTTTATAGGCCACAATCTCAATTATCCGTTTAATTTAATCCTGTCTGATTAACACAACTACAATCAATCTACTGTGTGTGCCAGGTATTGTGGGCGGTACTGAGAAATACAAATAAGTGAATCCCAGTCTCGGCCCACAGCGTGTCTTACAGTTTAGAGTGCATGAGACAAAGCTACAGCCATCATAGACAAATATCAGTGTGGCTCAAGAAAGGTGTAGATAAAGAATTATGAATTTCAGAGGTGTGAGAGAATGAAAAGAAGAGGCTCCAAGAAAGAGGGACCACTCAGTCAAAGCCTTGAAAACCCAACTATTCTGTTGATATAAATTTTGTCTGCCTGTCTCGTTGACTGCAGGCCGTTCAGAAGAGGCAATATCGTCACCTAATTAAAGCCTATGTAAACCATGGAATACTGTAAGTGGAATAAATAAGGAAGAGTAAAACTAATGAAAATTCACGAGGTTATTAAAACTTTATATACTTCCCATAGTTTCAACTTCAATCAACGATTACTGTATGATATTAGCATAATTCTGAAATAAAGTTTGCTGGGAAATGTCTGGTCAGATGAGTGTGTGTAGGCCATAGAAGAGGGAAAGTTTTGGCCAGGCACAGTGGCTCACACTTGTAATCTCAGCACTTTGGGAGGCTGAGGTGGGTG
>NW_022308113.1:0-4988 GCF_002776525.5 Piliocolobus tephrosceles | reverse complement strand
CAGCCAACATCATACTAAATGAACAAAAGCTGGAAACATTCCCCTTGAGAACTGGAAAAGACAAGGATGTCCACTCTCATCACTCCTATAAAACATACTACAGGAAGCCATTGCCAGAACAATCAATGAAGAAAATGAAAGGTATCCAAATAGAAGAAGAAGAAATCAAAATCTCTCTCTTCAAAGAGGATATGATTCCCTAGAAAATCCTAAACACTCCATCAAATGACTCCTGTAATTTGAAAATGACTTCAGTAATCAGGGTACAAATTCAGTGTACAAGATTCAGCAGCATTTCTATACATTAATAATGTTGAAACTGTGAGTCAAATTGAGAGGTGAGGCCAGTTGGACTTCCTGGGTTGAGTGGGGATTTGGGGAACTTTCCTGTCTCACAAGAGGATTATAAAACGCACCAATTAGTGCTCTGTAAAACACACCAATCAGTGCTCTGTAAAACTTATCAATCAGCACGACTCTAAAGTAGCCAATTGCGGGGAGGATGGAAAAGTACACTCTGATATGACAGAAATGGAACATGAGAGGGGACGATAAGGGAATAAAAACCACCCCAGCCAGCAGCAGCAACCCACTCAGGTCCCCTTCCATGCTGTGGAAGTTTTGTCCTTTTACTCTTCATAATAAACCTTGCTACCACTCATTCTTTGGGTCTGTGCCATCTTTAAGAGTTGGACCACTGACCGTGAAGGTCGACGGCTTCATTCTTGAAGTCAGCGAGACCACCAACCCACTGGCAGGAACCAACTCCAGACACATCTTGGGGGCTCATTCAGGATCTTGCCACGTGGTGAGTACCATTGGACCCTTTTCACTTGCTTTCTGTCCTATTTTTCCTTAGAATTCGGGGGCTAAACACCAGGCACCTGTCAGCCACTTAAAAGTGACTAGCACAGGTACCGTACTAAAGACACAGATGTCAGGCTTTCTGGGAAAGGGCTCTCTAACAACCCCTGACTCTTCATAGTCAGGAGCATTGGTTTACCTTGAACAAGCTTCTTCTTTTCCTGTACTTCCGGGCTGAGCTAAGGGTTGACAGAGAAGAAAGCCATTCAGTTCCAGGGTCCCAACAAAATGTTGGTCAACCCTGCAGCCATGAGCGGAGCTCTCAAAGTTACATCGCCCAAACGAGACTCACTCATCTATCCTGACCCTTTCCTCCTGGGTCCTAGCACATGTCAGACAAACTTCCTCCCACCCCTCTTCTCCAAGGCTAGTCCCACTTATAAAAGCCACTCCCTGTCCCTGGTGCTCTTCTAGTTTCTCCTATTTCTAATATGAATTTTGGGACTCTGTTCCCTTCTTTAGGCACCTGGGCTCACCAATCAGAAAGATATAATTTTTGCCCGAAGCCCCATCAAATGGTGGAAATATCTGGCATTTTAGGATCCCTCCTCAGAGTAGCAGGCCTAACAAAGGGTATTCTTGAAGCTAGCATATGGGGAGCCTCAGAAATTACAGACTCCAAAATTTGGGGGGATATCCTTGCTATTCATATGACTAGAAGTGAGAACAAAAAGGCATCACTCTTCCAACCCTGGATATGCCTTCCCTCCCTCAGGATATGGCCCTCCACTGCCTTTTAAGGTATATCATCTTTATAGGACAAGGGAAGGTCCCAATACCAATGGGAGAAAACACTTAGGACTCTAACAGGTTTTCGAGAATGTGTCGCTAAGGGGCCACTAAATCTGACCTTCCTCGGTCTTCTTTGTGGTCTAAGAGGAAAATAAGTGTTTCTGCTGCTGCTTTGGTGAGTACAACTATTCCAAACATTAGGGTCCAGGGCCCATTGTGGGTTCTTGGGTGGGAGGAAAGAAAACAAAGAACAGTCCAAAACCGTGGGCGTTTTTTTATTCAACAAGCTCACCCTTGAAATGCATCCTAAGGCATTGGAACCAATTTGACCCAGAAACCCTAAAAAAGAAGTGGCTTATTATTTTCTGCACTTTGGCCTGGCCCCAATACTCTCTCTCTGATGAGGAAAAATGGCCACCTGAGGGTAGTATAAATTATAATACTATTTTGCAGCTTGACCTTTTATGTAAGAGGAAAGGTAAATGGAGTGAAATACCATATGTCCAAGCTTTCTTTTCATTGAAGGATAATCCACAACTATGGGAAGCTTGCAATTTATACTCTACAGGAGGACCTCTTAGCTTACCTCCATGTCCTAGCCTCCCTACAGCTCCCCTTCCTATTAATGATGAGCCTCCTCTAATCTCCTCCACCAGGAAGGAAATGAGCAAAGAAATCTCCAAGGGACCACAAAACTCCCCAGGGTATAAGTTATGTCCCCTTCAAGTTGTAGGAGGAGGGGAATTTGGCCCAATTTGGACACATGTCTCCTTCTCTCTCTCTAATTTAAAGAAGATCAAGTTAGACCAGGGGAAGGTTTCAGATGATCCTGATAGGTATGTAGATGTTCCACAGGGTCTAGGGCAAACCTTCAACCTCATGTGGAGAGATGTTATGCTATTGTTAGATGAGCCTACGAAGAGGAACAGGCCGAAAATGAAAAGCGAGATAAGAGAAAGGCCACAGCCTTAGTCATGGCCCTCAGATAAACAAACCTTGGTGTTTCAGAGAGGACAGAAAACAGAGCAGGCCAATCACCTGGTAGGGCTTGTTATCAGTGTGGTTTGCAAGGACAGCTTAAAAAAGATTGTCCAATGAGAAACAAGCTGCCCCCTGGCCCATGTCCACTATGCCAAGGCTATCACTGGAAGGTGTACTGCCCCAGAGGACAAAGGTTCTCAGCCAGAAGCCCCCAACCAGGTGATCCAACACTTGCCCGGGGATTGAGGATGCCCTGGGCAAGTGTCAGCTCCTGTCATCACCCTCACTCAGCCCTGGGTAAGTTTAACCATTGAGGGCCAGGAAATTGACTTCTTCCTGGACACTGGTGTGGCATTCTCAGTGTTAATCTCCTGCCCTGGACGGCTGTCCTCAAAGTCCGTTACCATCTGAGGAATCCTGGGACAGCACGTAACCAGGTATTTCTCCCACCCCCTCAGTTGTAACTGGGAGAGTTTGCTCTTTTCACCTGCCTTTTTTTATTATGCCTGAAAGTCCCACATCTTTATTAGGGAGGGATATATTAGTCAAGGCTGGAGCTATTATCTACATGAATATGGGGAACAAGTTATCCATTTGTTGTTCTCTACTTGAGGAGGGAATCAACCCTGAAGTCTTGGAATTGGAAGGACAATTTGGAAGGACAAAAAATGCCTGCCCAGTCCAAATCAGGCTAAAAAGACCCCACCACTTTTCCTTATCAAAGGCAATATCCCTTAAGGCCTGAAGCTCATAAAGGATTACAGAATGTTGTTAGACATTTAAAAGGTCAAGGCTTAGTAAGAAAATGCAGCAGTCCCTGCAACACCCCAATTTTAGGAGTACAAAGACCAAGTGGTCAGTGGAGACTAATGCAAGATCTAAGACTCATCAATGAAGCAGTAATTCCTCTATATCTAGCTGTACCCAACCCATATACCATGCTCTCTCAAATACCAGAGGAAGGAGGATGGTTCACTGTTCTGGACCTCAAGGATGCCTTCTTCTGCACTCCCCTACACTCTGATTCCCAGTTTCTCTTTGCCTTTGAGGATCCCACAGACTACACCTCCCAACTTACATGGACCATCTTGCCTCAAGGGTTTAGGGATAGGACTCATCTGTTTGGTCAGGCACTGGCCTAAGACCTAGGCCACTTCTCAAGTCCAGGCACTCTGGTCCTTCAGTATGTGGATGATTTACTTTTGGCTACCAGTTCGGAAGCCTCATGCTAAGAGGCTCCTATAGATCTCTTGAACTTTCTAGCTAATCAAGGGTAAAATTCATCTAAATCAAAGGCCCAGCTCTGCCTACAACAAGTCATATATCTAGGCCTAATCTTAGCCAGAGGAACCAGGACCCTCAGCAAAGAATGAAAACAGCCTATATTGACCTGTCCTCACCCTAAGACATTAAAATAGTTCCAGGGGTTCCTTGGGATCAGTGGCTTTTGCCAACTATGGATCCCTGGATACAGCGAGATGGCTAGGCCACTCTATACTCTAATCAAGGAGACCCAGAGGGTAAATATTCATCCAGTAGAATGGGAACCAGAGGCAGAAACAGCCTTCAAAACCTTAAAGCAGGCCCTAGTACAAGCTCTAGACTTAAGCCTTCCCACAGGACAAAATTTCCCTTTATATGTCACAGAGAGAGCTGGACTAGCTCTTGGAGTCCTTACTCAAACTCGAGGGATAAGCCCACAACCAATGGCATACCTAAGTAAGGAAATTTATGTAGTAGCAAAAGGCTGGCCCCACTGTTTATTGATAGTTGTGGCGGTGGCCATCTTGGTATCAGAGGCCATCAAAATAATACAAGGAAAGGATCTCACCTTTTGGACTACTCATGATATAAATGGCATATTAGGTGCTGAAGGAAATGTATGGCTATCACACATCCACCTGCTTAGATACCAGGCACTACTCTTTGAGGGACCAGTGCTTCAAATACACATATGTGCAGCCCTCAACCTTGCTACTTTTCTCCCAGAGGATGGGGAACCAATTGAGCATGACTGCCAACAAATTGTAACCCAGACTTATGCTGCCTAAGAGGATCTCTTAGAAGTCCTCTTAGCTAATCATGACCTTAACCTATATACTGATGGAAGTTCATTTCTGGAGAATGTGACATGCAGGGCAGGTTATGCCATAGTTAGTGATGGAACAGTACTTGAAAGTAAGCCTCTTCCTCTGGGGACCAGTGGCCAGTTAGCAGAACTAGTGGCACTTACCTGAGTCTTAGAACTGGGAAAGGAAAAAAGAATAAATGTGTATACAGACAGTATGTATGCTTATCTAATCCTGCATGACCATGCTGCAATATGGAAAGAAAGGGAGTTCCTAACCTCTTGGAGAATCCCCATTAAATACTAAGAGGAAATCATGGAATTATTGCACGCAGTGCAAAAA
>NW_022308110.1:0-1206 GCF_002776525.5 Piliocolobus tephrosceles | reverse complement strand
ATATCATTTTCAAAATTATTCACACCGACGGCTCCACTTCGATCAGGAAACATGAGGTCAGAACCATTTCAAGAATCATTTATATTATTTTCTCCATCTGTGTCTGTATTAATATTCTGCGTTGCATCTGAATAATATATGAAGCTAAAGGTGTCATTTTCGTCATTTTTATCACCATTTTCATGATTTGTGTCAGCATTATTTTCCATGTGTTCACTAAAACCATTACTTAAATGAACATTGTGTATAACATCAGCCTCATTAAATGATATTGTAGTTGAATCAGTAGAATAAGATGGACCAGAGGAACTAGTGTAATAATTAAAATCACCCCATATCACTTGAATTAAAGGAATGATAAGAATTATTATCAGCAGTATCAGTAGCACCATCAACATCATCAACATCATTAGAAGCATTATTATTATTCAAGCAATGGACATCATTAAAATCTTCAACATGAGTAAATTCAGTAGATTCAAGTTCATATTTACAATATAATACACCAGCACAGGCTTGGCTACCATCATTAGTGGATTGCGTCGCTCCACTCAACGCAAAAGTTGAGGTTGTGTTTATACAAGTACTTAAAATATTACACCTGTTAATACTATCATCATCACCATTTACACATATAACTACAGTTGCTTGCCCATCATTACTATTCGCATTGTTTATGTTTTCATCGCCTTCTTGATATCCTAAATTTATGATTACATTTGTCGGTTCCTGTTTGAACACATATGTATCATCTTTCGAATTAATTTCTAACGCAGGTAACATTACATAACCCTTTCCATTCCATCTTGCATCATGTCTCCAATTACGATATATTTTTATCTTTCTTTTTTTTTACATAAAAACATAAACAGTAAATACAGCAATTATTTTATCAAATATATAATATTTTTAATATAGCACAAAACGTGTAAACAAAATAACATTTTTCTAATATTTTTATTACAACTTACTTTATAACATATATATAAAAACGTAATACTAAACAATTAAAAAAATTAAATATATAAGCAAAGTAATGCTTTATCATTATTTTTAGGTGTTGTAGTGGGAATGAAAGTTGTATTTGCAGCACATCTAGCTGTCCTATGTGACGTAAATTCATTTTCAGCAGGTTTCATTAAATCACGAAAAAAAATTAAAAGTAACATTGTCAAATGTGTTATTTTTATATCGGGTTGCACTATT
>NW_022308109.1:0-1086 GCF_002776525.5 Piliocolobus tephrosceles | reverse complement strand
CTCACTCCTGGGAAGGCGGCCAGCACCTGCACCAGCCTGCCCGGGCACACCTCTTCTCTCCAGCTAACTCTGGTGCAACTAGCAAGACCCACCCTGGCTATCATCTCCTATAAGAAGCCTCACTGACCCCTAGGCTGGGCCAAGTCCTCCCGTGGGGTCTCCAGTCTTTGGGATTTCCCTCTGTTTCATGGACAGAGCAAGGAGTTATATATGTAACAGAAAAAAAACAGCTCAGACTAGCCCAAACAGAAAAGGAAATGTACTAACTTCTGTAATTAGGTCCAGGGTATCTTCAGGATACTTGGATCCAGGGCTCAAACGGGGCCTTTCTTTATGTTGGTTCCATCTCATGGTGGTTGCGGACCAACATTCTCCCCTGTCAGCAATCCTGGATGAACCAGAAATTTCCTCTGCCCAATGGTTCTAACAAGTTTCAGAACCGGACCTCACTGGCTGTGGTTGACCTGGCCAAGGTCACATGTCTCTCCCTGAAGCATGAAGGACTGGGGCTAGCTCTACCTGAGCTATGTGGCCTGAGAGTTGGGGAGAAGAGGTATAGTTAGCAGTCAAAGGGGAAATGGAGTTGGCCAGGCAGTAGCATGCCTGTTCACCTCATTGTGGCTGGCTCCCCACCAGACTGCCTACTGCTTGGGCAGGGACAGAGTTTAAGCCCTGTCTGTGCCCCAGCATGCCCTGCATAAGGCAGCACAGAGAAAGAGCTCTAGCAACTGGCTTTGGTTAGCTTAGCTTCGTCAGGGCCTTGCACATGCTGTTCCCTTTGCCTGGAACAGTCCTGCACTGCACCTGCACCCACTTAGTATAGTACCACCTCATCCAGGGATCTAGAATTCTAGGAATTCGGATTAGATGCACATTAGACTCACTCATTCTCTACCCCCAGCTTCCTTACCTTTCATATTTTCTCTTCTCATCTTTGTATGTTGCATCCTAAGACATTTTTTCATATCTGTGCTCCAATTTGCTGATTTTCTCTTCAGCTGTTTAATTCATAGTTTCAACATTTGTATTTTTTCACTTGTAAAGGTGTATTTGGTTATTTTTCAAATCTGGTCTCTTTTTTTTTTT
>NW_022308108.1:0-1225 GCF_002776525.5 Piliocolobus tephrosceles | reverse complement strand
AAAATGAAGTCTAAAATTTCTTAGCAAGGCCTGTATTTCTCATCTCCAATGTGCCCTCCCCCACTTACTCCTGACCCTCTACCCCACTTGACTATTTTTTTTTTCTTCTTTTTTGAGACAGAGTCTCACTCTGTTGCCCAGGCTGGAGTGCAGAAGTATGATCCTGGCTCACTGCAACCTCTGCCTCCCGGGTTTAAGTGATTCTCATGTCTCAGCCTCCCAAGTAGCTGAGACTACAGGCACATGCCACCACGCCTAGCTAATTTTTGTATTTTTAGCCGAGATGCAGTTTCACCATGTTGGTCAGGCTGGTCTTGAACTCCTGACCTCCAGTGATCCATCCGCCTCGGTCTCCCAAACTGCTGAGATTACAGGTGTGAGCCACAGCGCCTGAACTACCCCACTTGACTCTTTGTGTTTGGAGCAGGTGTCTGGGACAGGCCTTTCCCATTGCCTCTGGGCCTTTGCACTGGCTGTTCCTTCTACCTGGCTTGTTCTTCCCCCAGATCTTTCCAAGGTGGACTCCTTCCTAAAATCTAGGTCACAACTCAAAAGGTCACATCCTCACAGAGGCCTCCCCTGACAGCCTGCCCAGAGTTGCCTCCCACCCCATCACATCATGCAGTCATTTTTCTTTAAAATCTTTTTTTTGAGACTGAGTCTCACTGTGTTGCCCAGGCTGGAGTTCAGTAGTGCAATCTCAGCTCACTGCAATCTCCTGGGTTAAAGTGATTCCGGTGCCTTAGCCTCTTGTGTAGCTGGAATTACAGGCGTAGAGACAGGGTTTGGCCATGTTGGCCAGGCTGGTCTCAAACTCCTGACCTCAAGGGATCCTCCCACTTCGGCCTCTCAAAGTGCTGGGATTATAGGCATGAGCCACCATGCCAGGACTAGAGCATTTCCCTGCCTTCTGACAGCCCCTGCGTTAGACAGGAAGACAGAGGACCACGTTCCAGAGCCCTCTTCCCCAAAACCTCCTCCCGGTATAGAATATACACGTGACACACTGGTCATGCCCCCCAGCATCCAGGACCCTCCCTGGAAGTTTGATTCAACAGGGTCTGGTCTTTGCCTTTTCAAACAAATACTGCCAGATGATTCTCATGGTGGGAGGTTGGACAAACACTGCCCCTGGCCCCCAGAAAGCACAGGATCAAGGCCAGGCCCTATCCTTCAGACAGTAAGGCAGAAAAGTCAGGCTTTTGATGTCTGCTGGCCCTGGTGG
>NW_022308104.1:0-1476 GCF_002776525.5 Piliocolobus tephrosceles | reverse complement strand
CTAAAAAGTAGACTCATTCTATAGTTAAATTGTTCAAGTAGCCCCAATTTTAGCTTATTGAGTTTAAAATGCATGGAATTACACTTTTATTATATTTTTATGCTTCTGAAACTGAGGCATCTGAGGACTATGTAGTTTCTTCAGTTCAATGTCCACCATACATTGACATTTCAATATCAAGTCTTTTACACTTTTATTTTTATGTTAACTTTGTACAAGAAAATGTTCCTCTCTTTTTGAAGTATACTCTTAAAAAATCTTCTTTAGGTAATCAAATCTCTCAATGTTTTTACTTTTGAAAATATTTTACTTACTCTGTTTATAAATGATACTTTAGCTAAATATTCAATTCTAGCCTTTAAGCCATGCTTGCTCATTTTAACCTCCCTGACTAAAAAAAAAAATTATGTCAATTTGGATTTTAAATTTAATCTAGAATTTATTTTAAAGGGTTTAAATGAAATTTATATTTGGCTAGATACTGTTTTGATTATACTTGATACTTTCCCACCTCTATTGGCATATTATTGACAAAAATTTTATATATTTAAGGTGCACAATATGATGTTTTGAGATATACACACGTGCACGCAGACACACAAACACACACACACATTGTAAAATTACCAAAATCAAGCTCAACAGCATGTCAATTGCTTCTCATACTCACTAGGGTCTTTTTGGTGTATGGTGAGAACATTTGAGATCTACTTCATTAATATAATTTACTTATACATTATTATTAATATAGCCTCCATGCTGTATGCACATATTTATATTAATTTCTCTTTTGTTATTATTGGAGACAGTTGTCCATCTTTGTGCCCCAAGCTGGAGTGCAGTGGCATTATCATAGCTCACTGAAACCTCAACCTCCTGGGTTCAAATCATTCTCCCACCTCAGCCTCAAAAGTAGCTAGAACTACAGGGGTGCACCACCATGCCAAGCTAATTTGTAGGAACACGGTCTTGCTATGTTACCCAGGCTGGACTTGAACTCTTGGCCTCAAGCAATCCTCCTGCCTTAGCCTCCCAAAATACAGGGATTATAGGCATGAGCCACATGCCTAGCTTTATGACATTTTCTTTATTCATTTATGTGTTGATGGACATTTATGTTGTTTTCATATCTTGTCTATTGTGAATAATGCTTCAGGAAACATAGGAGTGAAGATATCTCTTCAATATGTGTTTTTCTGTTCTTTGGATATTTAATCAGAGGTAGGATTCCTGAATCATATGATAGTTTTATTTTTAATGTTTTGATGAATTTCATGCTGTTTTCCTTAATGGCTTTACCAATTTACATTCCTAGTGACAGTGTACAAGGTCCCTTTTCTCTCCACCACTGATAAAATTTGTTTTGTTTTGAATTTTTAATAAACATTACCCTAACATGTATTTGAGGTGCTATCTCATTTTGGTTTTGATTTGCATTTTCCTGATGATTATTAATGGCTTCTTTGAAAAAGGATC
>NW_022308102.1:0-2852 GCF_002776525.5 Piliocolobus tephrosceles | reverse complement strand
AGTCGGTTACTGAAGCTTGTGCATTTGTCACGTATTTCTCGTGTCATGGTTTTCATCTCTGTCATTTCGTTTATGACCTTCTCTGCATTAATCAGTCTAGCTGTCAATTCTTCCACTTTTTTTTCAAGATTTTTAGTTTCTTTGCGCTGGGTACGTAATTCCTCCTTTAGCTCTGAGAGGTTTGATGGACTGAAGCCTTCTTCTCTCATCTCATCAAAATCATTCTCTGACCAGCTTTGATCCGTTGCTGGCGATGGGCTGTGCTCCTTTGCAGGAGGAGATGCGCTCTTATTTTTTGAATTTCCAGCTTTTCTGCCCTGCTTTTTCCCCATCTTTGTGGTTTTATCTGTCACTGGTCTTTGATGATGGTGACGTACTGCTGGGGTTTTGATATAGGTGTCCTTCCTGTTTGATAGTTTTCCTTCTGACAGTCAGGACCCTCAGCTATAGGTCTGCTGGAGATTGCTTGAGGTCCACTGCAGACCCTGTTTGCCTGGGTATCAGCAGCAGAGGTTGCAGAAGATAGAATATTGCTGATCAGCGAGTGCACCTGTCTGATTCTTGCTTTGGAAGCTTCCTCTCAGGGGTGTACTCCACCCTGTGAGGTGTGGGGTGTCAGACTGCCCCTAGTGGGGGATGTCTCCCAGTTAGGCTACTCAGGAGTCGGTGACCCACTTCAGCAGGCAGACTGCCCCCTCTCAGATCTCAACCTCCGTGTTGGGAGATCCACTACTCTCTTCAAAGCTGTCAGACAGAGTCGTTCGCGTTTCACAGGCGTCTGCTCCTTTAGCTGAGCCCTGTCCCCAGAGGCGCAGTCTACAGAGACAGGCAGGTTTCCTTGAGCTGCTGTGAGCTCCACCCAGTTCGAGCTTCCCAGAGGCTTTATTTACCTACTTAAGCCTCAGCGATGGTGGGCGCCCCTCCCCCAGCCTCGCTGCTGCCTTGCAGTTAGATTGCCGCAGACTGCTGTGTTAGCTAGGAGAGAGGCTCCGTGGGCGTGGGACCCTCCCGGCCAGGTGTGGGATATAATCTCCGGCGTGCCGGTGTTACAGCGCAGTATTGGGGTGGGAGTTACCCGATTTTCCAGGTATTGTGTGTCTCAGTTCCCCTGGCTAGGAAAAGGGACTCCCTTCCCCCTCGCGCTTCCCAGGTGAGGCGATGCCTCGCCCTGCTTCAGCTCTCGCTGGTCGGGCTGCAGCAGCCGACCAGCACCGATTGTCCGGCACTCCCGAGTGAGATGACCCCAGTACCTCAGCTGAAAACGCAGAAATCACCGGTCTTCTGTGTCGCTCGCGCTGGGAGATGGAGACTGAAGCTGCTCCTATTCCGCCATCTTGCTCCGCCCCAAGTCCAACACTTATTTTTAGAACCTACTGTGTGCCAGGCACTTTACAAAATGTTTTTAATAAAAGGATGAGCAAAATTGGCAAAATCTCTGCTCCTGTGGAGTGTCCATTCTAATGAAGAAAACAGTAAGCAAGTTAAGAAGCAAATACATAACATAGTGTTAGGTTGTGATAAGTGCTATGTGGAAAAAATAAAGCGTGATTGAACATGGAATGACAAAATGTGTGTGTAGAGAGAGTACTGTTGGAGAGAAGGTTCAGAAGTGAAAGAAATGATGAAAGAACCGCAGCAATATCTGGGGCAAGAGGGAATAGCCAAGCAGAAGCCTTAAGGCCACAAGAGCTGGGAGGTTTAATAAACAGCAAGAAAAATAGTGCAAAAGTGATATAGAGTGGCAGAGGGAAAAGTAGTAAGTAACAGACACAAAAGATAAGCAGGGCCTAGATTCCCTGTGGCCTGGGAGACAATGGTGAAGACTTATGGATTTGTTTCATGTGATGAAAATCTGTTATAGAATGTGAGCAGTAAATGATGTGATCTGATCTATGTTTTTGAAAGAATCATTCTGGCTTTTGTTTGGAAAATAGCCAGGGATTGAGGTGGTGAAAAAAAATAGTAATGGAAGTAGAGGGAACAGTCAGAAGTGACTGCAGTAATTTAGACAAGAGATAATGGAAGCATGGCCTGGGGTAGTAGCTACAAAAAGGGTGAGGACTCGATTTAGGATGTGTTGTGAAGAAAAAGTTGACAGGCTTTGCCAATGGAACCGACATGGAGTGTGTTAGAAACAGGGAATCCAGGCTGATTTTTAAATTGAGGGCCTGAGCCACTGGATAGTTAGAGATGATATTTCCACTAAGATTGGAAGTGAGAGGAAGCATCATATTTGGGGCAGGGAGGAATCAAAGTTTCTATTTGGAGTGGTTAAATTCAGAATGCTTCTCAGATATCCCAGGAGAGGCGTTAATTTGGCAGTCAGGTATCTGAATCTGCACACAGATGGGAGGTCAAAGCTGGATGTGTTAGTTTAGAAATAACCAGCATTTGGGTAAGATTTAAACCTATGCCATAGGATAAAATTATCTAGAGATAGCATTTACTCAGAGAACTCTCAGTATTCAGGAACACAAGCCTATCCAGACTGGCTTGGGATAAATACAGTTTTATGTGGAAGACGAATAGGTGTCCATGTAGAACCAAAGAAAAGGCACAAATAAATAGAAGTCTATCATCTCTCTTGGTTACACAGAATACATGAGGCAGTAAAGGATAAAGATTAAGCTCTCAACATGTGAATGTCTTGAATTCAGACATCAAACAGAACTGAATTTGAATCTGTTTCCCACCAGCCAAATGAGTGTTTGGTGAAGATGACCATGGTGATGGTGATGACTTACATTTCTTAATGTTTCCCCTATATGTGTAGGACTTTTAAACTTGTTCCAGTGCAGGTAGGGAAAGTAAATTCACATTAGTTTTTATGTTTTAAACATATATATATATAT
>NW_022308099.1:0-1216 GCF_002776525.5 Piliocolobus tephrosceles | reverse complement strand
TTCTCTCTTTATTTTTATATATTTTGCGTAAATCTTTTGTTTTTTTTAAAAGTCTAATATGATCATATAACTTTGGTATATTATATAATTAAAAGAAATACATAATATTTACCTGGTTGTTTATTGATTTTATTTTTTTATTTTTATTGCTATGATGGTGTACACCATAATGTGGTAATTGTCTTTTTAAATATTTAAAATAGCTAAGTATAAAATAGGACAATCAAATACATATTTATACATGAACATGTGTACACAAATTATTTTTTACGTTTTAAAAGCATTTTTTTTATAAATACACGTGTTCACACAATAATATATATATATTTCAAATGTTGAATTATGCATATATACTTGCATGTGCACTAATGTAGATATATATATATTTCGTTTCTATACCGTTTAGATATATTTTTGCTTATTTTGTTTACGTTAATAAACTATATTCATTTGTATATGTGTGGTTGCACAAGTTGTGCAACGTTACAAAAAAATATGTAATTTATTTAAAATTGTGTATATATACCGTTATGTTAATATTTTAACAAAATTGCGATAAATTATACAAAAATAAAAAAATAAAAAAATAGAAAAATAAAAAAATACAAAAACAGAACCAAAAATTATTTCAATTTTTAACGTAAAAAAATAATAGCACAATAACCAAAAAACAATAGCACAATAACAAAAAAATAATAGCACAGTAACAAAAAAATAATAACATAATATATAGCAAAAAAAAAAAAAATATGTGTTAAAATAGTTGAGAGTGCACACGCCCCTGTAGGCATTTTATTTTACTTTTTACTTTTTACATTTTTGTTTAATTTTAAATTTACCAAAACAATTATGCATTTTCTGTTTCTAAGTCATATTGTTAACTTATCTAATCTTTTAAAATTTACACATATATATATAACTACATATAGGTATGATTAAAAAATTTTTGCAAATTGTATTTTTGTAAAAATGATGCATATATAATGATTCAAATATACAGACACATATAACTAGCACATACATATTATTACACAAACACATAGCACAAATTACACAAAAACAACTAACTCAATTACGTGCATCATAATGCAAAAATAAAAAAGATGATAAACACAAACACTGTTAAGCATATTACTTTAATAAAAATGTCCAAAATAAAATATTTAGTAGTGTTCTTAACATACATAATTATATTTTTATGTTTATGTACAAAAAT
>NW_022308098.1:0-11585 GCF_002776525.5 Piliocolobus tephrosceles | reverse complement strand
TGGGCACCGAGCGGTGAGGGCTGGCTTTGCAGTGGTGGGGGTGTGGAGGGGGACAAGGGGGTTGGGGGGGCAGGGCAGGGAGGGGGCACAGGGAAGCTGGCCCAGGGCCCCATCAGCCCCTTTCCTTTGGATCATTTGGTTCCTTGGCATAAGATGCTTTGAGCTGGTGGGTCTGGGGTCGTCCCAGGGCTGCTGCTGGCCCGTGAGTCCCAGCTTGAGCCTCGCTTTTTGGGTCAAAGGTCATCTCAACCCCAGCAGAGGCAGTACGTGCACTCTGGGCTGTTCTTCCTACTATGGTGGCTTTTGTCATCTGACCTCTGCCTGCCCTGAGTCTTCACTCCTGGCCTTCATCTGTCCCCTTAAATGTGACCACAGCAGCCACCTGTGGCTTCTCTCCCACAGAAGACAGAGCCAACTGTGTCACCTGCTTCCCTGGGGCAGGGTTTCAAGGTCTCACGTCCCATAGGTGGCCCACTCGGCTTCCCCCGAGCATTCTGACCTGGTGGGGTAACCATGGCCCTGGCTACCCCACCCACAGGACATTGCTGCAGTCACAGCCCCTCGAGTGTCGGACTTACTGAGAGAGCAGGGAAGGAGCTAGATTCCATGGGGACCCGGGAGACTGGTTCCAGTCTTGGCCTCAGGTTCACAGAAGGAAAATGGGTCAGTGTGCTAGAGCCATGCTTCTCAGAGTGTAGTCCCCGGACCAGCAGAGCAGCATCTATATCACCTAGGAGCTTGTGGCAAGTGGGAGTTCTGGGGCCTGCCCCAAGCCTGTGGAGCTGGAAGCTCTGGGGGCAGGGCCAGCAAGCTATACAGACAGGCCTCCGAGTGACTCTGATGCCTGCACACCTTGAGAACCATCGGCCTAGATAGCCTCTGAACACTAACGGCTCCTGATGCATCTGGAGAAGACACAGGCCATGTCTGGGAGGCAGGGGAGATGGACTAGCACACTCCTCCTGCCACAGGGCAGCATGGTGCTCGATTCCCTCAGAAGGATGTCCTTCATCTTTTCCATGCCGTGTGTGTTCACCCTGGCCCTCCCAGCAGCCTGGGAAGGGTAGAACACTGCACACACAAGAGGGTCGTTCGCAGTCCTCACATGCCAGATTCATCTGTCACCAGACCCACGGGAGGAGGCAGACTGGTTCCAGGAGGATGAGAGCCCTTGTTCTGACACCTGTGTCTGATTTCAGGGCCTACAGATCCACTCTGGACTACACCAAACAAAGTCTGGGGATTTTCATTGACCTCCAGAATAAAGAGGAGGCGCATGCCTGGCTGCAAGCAGGGAAGATCTACTACGTCCTGCGGCAGAGCGAGCTGGTGGACCTGTACATCCACGTGAGTGGCAAGGGATGCAGGAGGGCCCCTGTGCTGTTCACTCGCTGTCCATCCATCCATCCGTTCATCCTTCCATCATCTATTTACCTGTTCATCCTTCCATCCATCTATCCATCATCCATCCATCCATCATCCATTCATCTGTCCTTTCATCCATCCATCATTCATCCATCCTTTTATCATCCATCTATTCACCTGTCTAGCCATCCATTCACCTGTCCATCCACCCATCCATTCATCCTTCCATCATCTATCTGTTTACCTGTTCATCCTTCCATCCATCCATTCATTATCCATTCATCCATCCATCCACTTGCATCATCTTCCCATACACCTGTGGGTCCTTCCATCCATCCATCCATTCACCTGTTCATCTTTCCACCCATCCATCCATCCATCCTTTTATCATCCATCCATTCACCTTTTCGTCCATCCATCCATCTATCTTTCCATCATCCATCCAACTTTTCATCCTTCTATCCATCCATCATCCATCCATCCATCCATCCATCATTCATCTGGTCACCTCTTCATCCATCCATTCACCTGTTTGTCCATCCATCCATCTATCTTTCCATCCATCCTTCCATCCATCTTTCCATTATCCAGCCATTCAGCTGTTCATCCTTCTATCCATCCAACCATCTTCCATCTATCCATGATCCATCCATTCACCTGTCCATCCATCCATTCATTCATTCATCCTTTTATCATCCATCCATTCACCCGTCCATCCATCCATTCACCTGTTCAGCCATCCCTCCATCCATTCTTCCATCCATCCTTTCATCATCCATCCATTCACCTGTTCATTCTTCCATGCATCCATCATCCATTCATCCTTCCATAATTCATCCACTCGCCTCCTCATCCTTCCATCCATCCATCATCCATCCATCCTTTCATCATCCATCCGTTCACCTATTCATCTTTCCATTCATCCATCCATCATTCATCCTTTCTTTTATCATCCATCCATTCAGCCACCGTCCATCCACCTGTTCGTCCGTCCATCCACTCATTCATCCATCCTTCCATCCATCCATCCATCTGTCCATCTCTCCATCCACCCACTTATCCATCCATCTATCATCCATCCATCTGTCCATTCTTCCATCCATTCACCCGTTCCTCCGTCCCTTCCATCCATCATTCATCCATCCATCCATTTATCCATTCATCCATATATCCATCCCTCCATCCATCATTCATCCATCCACCCACCCATCTACCTATTAATCCATCCCTCCATTCATCTATCTGTCCATTTGTTTATCCATACATTGGTCTATCTACCATCTATCCATCCATATGTGCATACACCATCTACCTTCCACCCATCCATACATTATCTACCCACCCATACATACATACAGACATACACACATCATTCCAACCACGCACCCACCCATCCATCCACCCATCCGTCCACTCATCTATCCATCCACTCATCTGTCCATCCATCCATCTGTCCATCCATCCATCCATCCATCCAGTCAAGCATTCATCTATCCACACACCCATCCATCCATCCATGTGTCTATACATCTGCTCATCCATTCATCCGTCCATCCACTCATTCCTAAGCCACTGCTGAGCACCTGTTGTGTGCCTTTTCCCTCCGTCCAACTGGTTCCCTCACATCCTCCCCCAGTGGCCAGCATCTTCTTCCTGAGGGCAGAGGCGTGGCCCCTCACAGTGCCTAGCACCTGCTGGTATACAGCTCATGCTCAAAGAATGTGACCACTCAGTTAACACAGAGAAGAACGTGCTCCAAACGACACGTGGCACATCTCCTTACAAAATGAATCTATCATAGCGGCTGTTTTCAGAGGCTTTCCCAAACACAGTGTGATCTGGAACAAATTGTGAAGCCCACGAGCCTGGTGAAGCTTTCATTATTGAGCACCAGCTGTATACCTCCTTGAGCTGAGGAGAAGGGTCAAGAGCTCATGGCCAAGAGGGGACCAGGCCCACCCACAAACACTGTTGATGTGCGGCCCTGAGCTGCGGCAGGGATGTGGCAACGCAGAAAAAAAACAGGTGATGGGCTGCCAGCAGTCTAGGGGCCATGGAGACGGTTTGAGTGCAGGGGGCGTGGGCTAGGGCTCTCCCTGGTGGTAGGATTCACAGGTATCGGGCTCCTGGGCTGCAGCTGCTCAGTCACCTCCTGGTAGTCAAGTGCATCAGTTCATTGTCCTCATGCCAGTGGTGGGGCAGCCCTAATGCACAGGTCTGAAAAATGCTCAGGTGTACCTGCAATGTGTGAGAGGAAGGAGGCTGGCAAAAGTGGGTGTGGCCACCTCGCCAGGTGTGGGTCTTGAGGGAACTTCTGCTCCTTTCAGGTGGCACAGAATGTGGTCCTGTACACAGGCGACTTCAACCTGTGGCTGGAGCCGTTTGAGGCAGCTGGAGACATCTTCTTCAACGAGGCCTGGGAGCGGGAGAAAGCCATGTTCTTCTACCGGGTGAGCTGGCCTGTGCGCTGATGTGGGTGGGCCTCAGGGGGCACCAGGAGGGCTGAGGCACAGGTGTGGCAGGGCAGAGGCCTCCCACCTGGAGGCAAGGCTACCCATGCACATGCTTCGTTTCCCAGTGGTCTCACCGGGAATGATATTGACCGTGCCCCTGCCCGGGACAAACGCTTGGGGCCTAGACGTGGCAATGGCTCTACCCTTTCCTAGTTGTCTCACCGGGAATGATATTGACTCTGCCCCTGCCTGGGACAAATGCCTGGGCCGTGGACGTGGCTATGGCTCTACCGTTGCCTGGTTGTCTCATCGGGCATGATACTGACTGTGCCCCTGCCCGGGACAATCGCTCGGGTCTGGACATGATAGTGGCTCTACCCTTGCACCTGATGATCTCAAGGAACCATGAGTAGGAAGTCCTGTCTCCATCTTCCAGATGAGGAAGCTGAGGCTCAGAGAGGCACAGGGACATGTCAAAGGACACACAGCATGTCAGTGGGAGGCCCAGGGCCAGGGCCCAAGTCTGCCTGCATCCCGAAGCGGGGACGGCTTCTCCCTTCCTCTGAGCTCACGGTGTGGATCAGCCCAGGGCACAGATAAATGTGTCTTTAGAGCAGAGAGGAGTGCTGGCTCCCCGCAGTCAGACCCCCGGTGCCCAGGTGGGAGAGGCTGGTCTGAGGCTGCCGGGTGTAGCTAGATGGGCCTCAGGTGACTCTTCAACCCCCAACTTGGATGTCTGAACCGTGCGCTATCCCAGAGCACAGAGCTCTGCGGACGTGCAGGGGTACCTGGGGCGTGGGATGCTCCAAGCACATGTTTGAGCTCTGAGGAAGGCGCTTGTCAAGGTGGGTGCTGTGGTAAAACCTGACCCCACCTGCCTGTGTGGTAGGACCGGGCCCTGACCCTGGCAGTGACTATGGGCAACCGCAAGGCAGAGCCGCAGCTGCAGCTGTGCAACAAGCTGGTGGCACTGCTGGCCATGCTGGAGGAGACCCAGGAGGGCTTGGAGGTTGCCCACATGGCCCTAGCACTCAGCATCACTCTGGATAAGTCCCCTGAGTCCCTGCCCTGCCAGGATCCACACTTTGCCAGAGCCCAGCCTCCAGGTCTGTAGGGCAGGAGCTGAAACAGCTGCTGGATTTTCCTGGTCTCCTGTCCAGGCAGGCAGATCTGCCCAGCTGGCTTCCCCGTCCGCAGTGCTGAGCTCTGCTTCCTCTGTCTCTTCCCGCTGATGACCACAAGGGCCACCCAGTGTGCCCTCTGCCTTCCAGACATGCCAGGCCTCTCGGTCCCTGTATGTGCCAGGCTGAGTGGCACATTCCCTTTGTCTTGTGCTCTTCCCACCCTCATCAACCACACGGCTCTCTGGCTGATGAAATCCCAGTTCCCCTTCCAGCAGCCTGCCCCTTAAGCACAGGCATCCCCTGGTGCTGTGCCAGGTCATCTGTCCTCCTCCAGAGACAGGGAACCCTGGGCGGGCCGCATGCCCCAACGCCTTGTGCCTTGGGGCCCAGTACACAGTAGGTGTGCAGCTGTGTGGGAATGTATTGAATGCAGGCTCCACAGCACTCGCCCTGAAAAGGGGAGGACATCAGAAACAGCCTAGGTGGGTTTGTGCATCTGTGGGGGGACCTGGAGCCCAGGCATGTGGTGACTCCCCAAGGTAAGGGGCTCTGATCGTGACACACCCAGGAGGAGTCGGATGTCACGTCTGTGGGCTGCATGGAGCCGGGGTGCCCAGGAGCACCTGGACTGCATGGGTTTTGGGCTCCCCTGGTTAAAACCAGTGAGCAAAGGCAGGTGGCTACGTGTAGGCACAGAGCTGGGCCATCCAAGTCCGACTTTGCCACAGCCTCACAGTAGACAGGGGCAAGCCTTACTAGTTCTGCTTTGCAACTGGGAAAGTGAGTCTGGGAACCCAGAAGGGACTGGCCAGAGCTGCCCAAGTGACCACAGGTGCCTGGAGGCAAGCCAGGTGCTGCCCAGGGTCTGCATGCCTGCACCCCAGGGGACTGGCTGAATGAGCACGTGGCCTACCACCGGCTGGCCGCCCTGAACCACCTGCTGGGCCATGACCACCTGCTGGGCCATGGCAAGCTGGCAGAGCACTTCTACCTCAAGGCCCTATAGCTCTGCATCTCGCTGCTGGAGTTCGACGAGGAGACCCTCTACTACGTGAAGGTGTACCTGGTGCTCGGTGACATCTTCTATGACCTGAAGGTCGGTGGGAAGGGGCAGGGCTGAAGGTGGCTCGGGGTGTTTCCAGCCCCCTTGGAGTGGGATCTCCACCCAGACCCCAGGGGCCTGGGATCCAGCATTCCTTAGGAATGGCCCAGTGGCCTCCCTGGAGCTCTGCACGCGGCTGGAGGAGCCCACAAGTTTCGCAGATACAACCCAGCTCCCAAGCTGGCCAGGCTCCACCCTCAAGAACTCAGTCTCAGCCAAGGAGGCTGACACATGAGCGGACAATGGTGGCCTCTGGGTAAAGAAGGGGGATTGTAGTCAGGGGGGCCCTCCTGGAGGAGGTGACACCAAACTGAGTCTTGACAGTCAAGTGTCAAGTTGCATTTAACAAAGAAAACAGGGTCAGGAGAAGGACATTTTGGAGGACGGCATCATCCTCACATTGAATCCACATTGCAAGATCCAACCCAAATCCCAGTGCCTCCTCTAGGAAGCCTGCCCAGGGTGCCAGCCTGCACTGAGCAACTCCTTCCTGGAGTCCCGAGACACCTTGAATCTTCACATCACCCAGGAAGGGTGGGGTGGGACCGGTGTCTTACAATCGGGTTCACAGACAGGGGAACCCCAGCTCACGGCAGGTGCAGTGGGGCGGGGCCCCAGCCAGCCAGGCTGAGACCTTGCTGGGTCAGGTCTGTCTCGAGGGGAGGTGCTGTGCTTCCTCTGCCCCCAGCCCTGCAGGGGTGGAGAGCTGGGACTAGCAGACTCAGACCTGGGGTGTCTCCACCCTCTGCCCAGCAGGCACCCGCCCCTCCTCAGCATCGCACTGGCACCACGACAGTACTCCTTATGGGCTGAGGGGCCAGGGCGCTCCAGTCCAGGGACGGAGATCTTGGGGGCCTTAGAACAACATGAGGAGCTGGGGCAGCCCTAAGACCCCGCCCCATATCCCTCACCACAGGACTGGGCTGCCCGGGAGGCCCCCGCCCAGTGCTGGCGACACCTGGTGGTTGGAAGCGGTCCCTGTGGCCTCCCAAGTCCCAGCCAGACAGGGAGGTGCCAGGTGTCAGGCCCACAGGGACGCTGCTCACCGCTCAGGGGCTCGCCTGGGACCCAGGGGACGGGCCTCCCAGAAGAGGGCCTTTCTCTCTCTTGGTCAAGCCTGCTGCCCACATCCACCTGCCCAAGAGGACTGAAAGGGCCAAGTAGTACATGAGAGGCCAAAGTCCATGGTTGGGGTCGAGGGGCAGAGGCCTCCTTCACCTCCTTCCCATGCACAGCCCTCTGGGCCTCATCATGATTATGCTGTCAGCCCAGGCCAGCTTCCCGCAGGGAGGCCCCCTCGGAATTCCCCAAGGGCGGCTGTCTTTCTAAGGCTACACCCTCCTCCTTGTATAGGAGGCTCAGGACCGAGGGCCCAGAGAAGTGGGAGAGAAAGCTACGCTGGATGGCGCCTGAAAGGCTGGCAGAGGGGCAGGAGTAAATGGGCATCCTTGCCGATTGCCTCTAAAATGCGGTCCCCTTTAGTCTACACGTGAGAGTGAGCCCTGGACTAGGGTGGATTAGGTGTGTCCTGGCTCAGCCTGCCACTCACTAGCTGCTGCACACACTACAGGCACATGGAAATGCACACACAAATGCACACAGACAGGCACACGCACATACAGGCGCACCCACACGCACACTCAGGCACACAAACACACACGCACAGGCACACACAGGCGTGCACACAACGACGCACACGCAGAGACTTGCTTTGGCTGGCTCCTTCCTGTTTAGTTAGGATGCCCCCACGCCTTCAGGATGCCCTTGCCTCCCACCCCGGCTGAGTCAGGGGCCTCCTGGGCCCCCCACAGGCTCCTGGGCTTCCCTCTGCCACAGCCCGGGCCACCTTTGTGTTCAGTGTTCAGTCCCAGGTCCCTCAGACTGGGAGCGAGGATATTATGCAACCAGCACAGAGTCCAGTGTTCGGCTGGGCCGGGGGGCATCAGATGAGCAGCGGCGGTGACTCGGGGTCTTCTCACGCCCCTGCTCCGTGTGTGGGGTGGGGCAGCGAGAGAATGGACAGCTGCATCTTGGACTTTGTCCTTGGCCCTGGGAGCCATCTTGAGATGGTAAAGAGGGACAGGCCAGGCCTGGGTCTTAGAGAGGTCCCTTGGGTGTCCCCCATGTGGAGGAAGCGCCTGGGGAGAAGCCGGCAGGGAGATGGGAGGGTCAAGGAGGTGGTCTGGGAGGCAGCAACCCAACCCAGGGATGGTGAGTTTGAGCCAAAGATGCATTGAAAATGGGAGTGGATGTCTGGGGAGTCACACTCCATCAATAGTTCAGGGAACATTGCCAGGGAGGACACCTGGGAGATGGTTTTGTACCTGGCCTGGCCGGTGGAGGGCCTGGAAATGGTCAGCATGGACCGGGGCCAGAGGGAAGCCTGGGTCACTCAATGCTGTGCCCCTGCTGTGGCTTGGAGCCACGGGTCCTGCATGGAACTCTCAGAGCAGGCAGGATCTGCCCTGACCTCAGCCCATGGGGAAAGCAGCCACTGCCTGCAGCGAGGGTGGGACTGGGGCAAGAGGCTTGGGGTGAGTGGAGCACAGGGATAGTCAGGAAGACTTCCAGGGGTTTCAGGGTGTTCCCCAACTCCTGCAGCTGAGACCATAGCAGTGTCACAGGCTTCAGGGCTCCTGGGGTGAGCCAGCATTGGCTGGACATGTTCAATGACCTGGAGACAGGAACAGCCTCTGGGAATACAGGCTCCAAGTCCCCCTTTTGCTGAGCATGGCCTGTCCCCTTCAGGAACGGTTTGATGCAGCCGGGTACTACCAGCTGGCACTGGCAGCCGCCGTGGACCTGGGCAACAAGAAGGGCACAGCTGAAGACCTACACGCCGTCAGCCACCATCTCCCACAACTTCCTCCTGGACCGCGAGAAGTCGCTCTTCTACCAGAAGGCCAGGACCTTCGCCACAGTGCTCAATGTCTGCAGGGTCAACCTGCCTCCTCTGCCACTCTGCGGGTGGGCCCCTGGTTGGCCCCCAGCCACCCTCGCTAAGGACAGCATCCGAGGGAGTGGGTTTTGTGCGAGGAGAAGGATGGTCTCCTGCCTCTCCTGGTGTCTCCCGTGGCTCATTTTCTGGGAAATGGAGGCGTGAAAGCAGGGTTCAAATAGCAATAAATGCTTTTTTGCAATAACATACTGAAGTCCCCAGGGCATCCTTCCCTGTGTGCTTCCTGGGCTGTGTCTAGGGGCAGCTCCTTCCCTGGTGACAGCCCTCTGTTCTTGGGGATGAGAAGGACCCTGAGTCCAACAAACCTGGGCCAGGTCACCATGAGCCTCGGTTTCCTTTTCGGCCAGAGGGGAGATGGTGGTAGAACTCCCTGGGCAGCTCCCTGCTCTCCCTGCTCAGAGCTTTTGCTGTAGGTCTCGTGCCGCCCTTGCCTTTATCCTTCAGGCCACTGTGCCCAGATGTGGGGGCTGCTAGTGCCCCTGTTCGCCATTGAAGAAACAGAGGCACAGAGAGGTTAGCTGTCTCGCCCACCGTCACACAGCAGGTAGGCGAGGAGACACAGAGCCCAGTACACAGACCACCACAGCACCCTACCAGCTTGCTGCCAGGAAGGTGTCCCCCATTAGGACCCAAGGTCAGCTCCTGGACTTCTCTTGTGGTGTCAGGAGAGCCACGGGCCAGTGAGGGTGGCCCTGGGGATCCCTCACTCAGTGTCCTCTGCTCCCAGATTTGGTTGGGCTGAGTCTGGCCAGTCCCACCTCTGGCCACCGGTCAGCCCTGCGGGAAGTGAGATGCAGGGATCTCCGCCTGTGTAGACACTGCTACCCAGTATTGAAAGCCTTATCTGGGCTGCCCCCTATGCCGTCCCCACAGGCCCCTCCCCTTCCAGCCCCCGGCCCTCATCCCAGTCCCTGGAATCTCTTCGCCCCAGGGAACACAGCTCACACGGTCTCTTTGCCAGTTTACCGCAAGCAAACCGAGGTTCAGAGACGGTGGGTGTCCCACGTGATTCTCACATACACTGCACTCTCCCAGGTCCCTCTTTTAAACACTTTAAATGAGGTGACTTTTACATCGCATGCAATTAATTATTTCAACGCGAATAACGTGGTGGCATTTGTGCACTCACAGTCCTGTGCAGCCACTCACGCCATGTAGTTTCAAAACGTGTTCATCTTCCCAGAAGAAACCTGCCATCCTCACTAAGCTGTTACCCCTCCTTGGTATCCCCCAAGCCCCTCGTTTAATGGAAGGGGAAACTGAGGCCCAGAGAAAGACTTGCCAGTGGGTGGAGCTCTGATTACAAGGAATCAGGCACCCATCTGCTGCTTCAGTCCTGGGTTGGTTTTCCACTCAGTAGAGGTGACATAGCCAGGAGGTTCTGGGACCCCATGCTTGCAGCCAGAGCTCTGCCCCGAGCTTCCCCACCAGGGGGCAGCAGAGAGCTTTCCAGAACCGGCCGCTGGGCTGTCGGGAAGCAGCGGGTCAGAGCTGCTGACAAACCTCACGTGGGCCCCAGATGGCTGTCTCTGTGGGTTGGGCTTGGGAATTGGAGAGGAGGCCGCTTGATTGGAAACGTGAAGACAGCACGGCCTGGCTGGAGGAGCGGGAAGCGCTGTCACGTTTACTGAGGACACAGATCTCCTGCCCGCTGGGACGGGCATGCAGCCACTCTTCTCAGGGTGGGGTCCGCAGGTCCGGGTTGCTCTCGGCCCCTGACCTGCCTCAGAGTCCAGGGCCTTTGGAACTGTGCCTCCCCATCTCCACCCACCCTGGCTGGTGCCATGAGGGGACTGGATCCTGGGATCCTGTTCCTCTTGGGCAGCAGAGACTGGGGGACCAGAGGAGATGATGGGTCTTGAAGCCCCACAATCAAACCCCAGTCCACCACTGACAGTCTGGGGGTTCGGGGTGAGCGAGTTGATGTCTCTGAGCCCCAGTTTTATCACCACTAAAATGAGACCGACATACTGGGGCAGAGTGCCAACCCCAGGGCTAACAGAGGCCTGTTTCCTACTGACTCTTACTCCTAGGAACAGCTCCAACAACCACACACTAGCGAACACTCAACCCAGGCCAACTTGTCAGAGGCACGTGAGCCAGAGCAACTCCATCTTGAATGGGGCCTGGTTAAAGGGAGGCTGAGACCTGCTGGGCCGCATTCCCAGGCGGCTAGGCATTCTTAGTCACAGGATGAGATAGGAGGTCGGCACAAGATACAGCTCATAAAGACCTTGCTGATAAAGCAGGTTGCAGTAAAGTCGGCCAAAGCCCACCAAACCCAAGATGGCCACGAGAGTGACCTCTGATTGTCTTCACGGCTCATTATGTGCTAATTATAATGTATTAGCTGCTACAAGACACTCCCACCAGCGCCACGACAGTTTGCAGATACCGTGGCAACACCTGGAGGTTGCACTACATGGTCTCAGAAGGGAGGGCAGAAACTCTCAGTTTCGGGAATTGCCCACTCCTTTCCTGGAACACTCATGAATAGTCCAACCCTTGTTTAGCGTATGATCAAGAAATAACCATGAAAATGGGCAACCAGCAGCCTTTGGGGCCACTCTGCCTATGGAGCA
>NW_022308097.1:1896-2509 GCF_002776525.5 Piliocolobus tephrosceles | reverse complement strand
CTTGCTAGCGGTCTGTCAATTTTGTTGATCTTTTCAAAAAACCAACTCCTGGATTCATTGATTTTTTGGAGGGTTTTTTGTGTCTCTATCTCCTTCAGTTCTGCTCTGATCTTAGTTATTTCTTGCTTTCTGCTAGCTTTTGAATGTGTTTGCTCTTGCCTCTCTAGTTCTTTTAATTGTGATGTTAGAGTGTCAATTTTAGATCTTTCCTGCTTTCTCTTGTGGGCATTTAGTGCTATAAATTTCCCTCTACACACTGCTTTAAATGTGTCCCAGAGATTCTGGTATGTTGTATCTTTGTTCTCATTGGTTTCAAAGAACATCTTTATTTCTGCTTTCATTTCGTTATGTACCCAGTAGTCATTCAGGAGCAGGTTGTTCAGTTTCCATGTAGTTGAGCGGTTTTGATTGAGTTTCTTAGTCCTGAGTTCTAGTTTGATTGCACTGTGGTCTGAGAGACAGTTTGTTATAATTTCTGTTCTTTTACATTTGCTGAGGAGTGCTTTACTTCCAATTATGTGGTCAATTTTGGAATAAGTGCGATGTGGTGCTGAGAAGAATGTATATTCTGTTGACTTGGGGTGGAGAGTTCTATAGATGTCTATTAGGTCCG
>NW_022308097.1:0-1796 GCF_002776525.5 Piliocolobus tephrosceles | reverse complement strand
TCTGCTAGCTTTTGAATGCATTTGCTCTTGCCTCTCTAGTTCTTTTAATTGTGATGTTAGAGTGTCAATTTTAGATCTTTCCTGCTTTCTCTTGTGGGCACTTAGTGCTATAAATTTCCCTCTACATACTGCTTTAAATGTGTCCCAGAGATTCTGGTATGTTGTATCTTTGTTCTCATTGGATTCAAAGAACATCTTTATTTCTGCTTTCATTTCGTTATGTACCCAGTAGTCATTCAGGAGCAGGTTGTTCAGTTTCCATGTAGTTGAGCGGTTTTGATTGAATTTCTTAGTCCTGAGTTCTAGTTTGATTGCACTGTGGTCAGAGAGACAGTTTGTTATAATTTCTGTTCTTTTACATTTGCTGAGGAGTGCTTTACTTCCAATTATGTGGTCAATTTTGGAATAAGTGTGATGTGGTGCTGAGAAGAATGTATATTCTGTTGACTTGGGGTGGAGAGTTCTATAGATGTCTATTAGGTCCGCTTGGTGCAGAGATGAGTTCAATTCCTGGATATCCTTGTTAACTTTCTGTCTCGTTGATCTGTCTAATGTTGACAGTGGAGTGTTGAAGTCTCCCATTATTATTGTATGGGAGTCTAAGTCTCTTTGTAAGTCTCTAAGGACTTGCTTTATGAATCTGGGTGCTCCTGTATTGGGTGCATATATATTTAGGATAGTTAGCTCTTCCTGTTGAATTGATCCCTTTACCATTATGTAATGGCCTTCTTTGTCTCTTTTGATCTTTGATGGTTTAAAGTCTGTTTTATCAGAGACTAGGATTGCAACCCCTGCTTTTTTTTGTTCTCCATTTGCTTGGTAGATCTTCCTCCATCCCTTTATTTTGAGCCTATGTATGTCTCTGCATGTGAGATGGGTCTCCTGAAGACAGCAGACTGATGGGTCTTGACTCTTTATCCAGTTTGCCAGTCTGTGTCTTTTAATTGGAGCATTTAGTCCATTTACATTTAAGGTTAATATTGTTATGTGTGATCTTGATCCTGCCATTATGATATTAACTGGTTATTTTGCTCATTAGTTGATGCAGTTTCTTCCTAGGCTCGATGGTCTTTACATTTTGGCATGTTTTTGCAGTGGCTGGTACCGGTTGTTCCTTTCCATGTTTAGGGCTTCCTTCAGGGTCTCTTGTAAGGCAGGCCTGGTGGTGACAAAATCTCTAAGCATTTGCTTATCTGTAAAGAATTTTATTTCTCCTTCACTTATGAAACTTAGTTTGGCTGGATATGAAATTCTGGGTTTAAAATTCTTTTCTTTAAGAACGTTGAATATTGGCCCCCACTCTCTTCTGGCTTGTAGAGTTTCTGCCGAGAGATCTGCTGTCAGTCTGATGGGCTTCCCTTTGTGGGTAACCCGACCTTTCTCTCTGGCTGCCCTTAAGATTTTTTCCTTCATTTCAACTTTGGTGAATCTGGCAATTATGTGTCTTGGAGTTGCTCTTCTGGAGGAGTATCTTTGTGGCGTTCTCTGTATTTCCTGAATTTGAATGTTGGCCTGCCCTGCTAGGTTGGGGAAGTTCTCCTGGATGATATCCTGTAGAGTGTTTTCCAATTTGGTTCCATTTTCCCCCTCACTTTCAGGCACCCCAATCAGACGTAGATTTGGTCTTTTGACATAATCCCATACTTCTTGCAGGCTTTGTTCATTTCTTTTTCTTCTTTTTTCTTTTGGTTTCTCTTCTCGCTTCATTTCATTCATTTGATCCTCCATCGCTGATACTCTTTCTTCCAGTTGATCGAGTCGGTTACTGAAGCTTGTGCATTTGTCACGTATTTCTC
>NW_022308095.1:394-2965 GCF_002776525.5 Piliocolobus tephrosceles | reverse complement strand
TTGTTTTATAAACCTGTGAAATTGTATCTGTTACTTGCTTCTTTATAAAGGCCAAAATAGGCTTAGCACAAAATATATTCCTAGTGTGATAGATTTTAAAAATATCCTCTTTAAAAGGATATTTAAGATGTCCTCTTAAATGTATTCAATTAACATTTTCTTTGTCCTAACACCAATATTAACACACCTTTTTTTTGGACATATGTCTGATATTCTTTTATTTCTTTGCTACCTCTATTAATGAGTCATTTTATTTTCTAAGATTAAATGGTTAATGCTCTTTTAAACAAAAGAAAAGAGCTATTTAAAAGCCAGTTTGAAACTAAGCATTTAAATTGTTTTTAGATATTGACTTGATTTGTGATTACTGAGATGTTTAAATCATTTTTAGCAACTTCTTTTATGTTTTCTACTTTCTCTGCTTTAAAAAATATTATTCTTGTCTTTTGATGAATTCATGCAGCTACCTTACATTTATTTTTCTCTAATGGTTTGAAAGTCTGACATCTCATTAGTATTTTTTAAATGGTTCCCCTTGAAATTTTAACATGTGTATTTAAGCTTTTCTACTTCTACGCAATGCCTTTGTTAATCATTTTCTTTATATTTTTCTCATGTAAATCAAGAATCTTAGCAATTATTTTGCTCTTCCTCCCACTCCCTGCCATATTCTGTATCCGCACATTGAAAAGCCGACTCTACATTCACATAAGCAATACATTAAATCCAAAATCAAAGGTCCTATTGTTTTCTTCAAAAACTACCTTTATTTATGCCTAAGCATAAATTATACCGGTTTTATTGTTCTTCACTATTTCTTATACAATCTCTCTCTCAGACTTATTGCTCCTTTTTTCAAAATGTCTCCTCCAGTAATTCTTCTAGACAGGGGTGGACATTGGGAAACACTGTGTGTTTAGGCATGCTTTCAGTGTTTTTATCTTGTGCTCACAGTTGAATGTTGGTTTGGTTAAAAAAGAGTTCTAGTGAAATAATCATACTGCACATTTGACAGATAATTCTTCAGAGTCTTGCACTTACTATTACTAATGAGAATTCAGATGTCTATCTGCTGTTATTCATTTCATAGCAGCCTATACTTCCATCCCATCCCGTAGAACTTCCAATGGAGTTCTCCTTGGTGTTCTGCAATTTCTTTCTGATATGACAACGTATTGATCATTTTAAATTTACTTTCTTATTTTAGGTAGACAATACAAATCTAAGGACTTGTGCTTCCTTTTCAGAGCCTTTAAAAGAACTTTTAAAAATTATGTGTTAACTATCTTTCTTCCTACTCTCCCCACTCTGTTGTCACTTTTGTATATAACAAGTACTGATGGTTGATGGAATTCGATGTCTTCTTTTATGTATTAAATTTTATTTTCTCTCCTTGCCTTCCTCTCCACTTCCCTGTCCCTATTGTCTTATACACATACACACACACTACTTGTGTGATGCATTGTAGAATTCATTGACCAATATCTCAGCTCGCTAATTGACTGAATTTAGCTGACTTCTTTTAACCTTATCTATTGATGTACCACCCAATATTCTTTTGATTTTTATTTTTCAACTTTCATATTTCTCATTTCAATGATATGCATTTAGACTTTTATACCCATAATTGTATTAATAATTTCATAATATTTTAAAGTCTGCCCACATATGTTCTGGAAAACACAAAGTGATTGCACACTGTTTTGTCTTATTCTCTTATCTTCATTTATAATATCCAACTTATCCCATCATGTTATAAGTATTTTTTTAACTTCATATGATTTTTATATCTTGTATATTTTTTCTTTTTTAATACATTCTGCATCCCTGGAGCTCTGTCTTGTTTTGGTTTAGTATCAGTTTTCCAATGTCATTCAAGTAATTTGGGTACTGGAAGAATTGGAATAATTGATTACAAACACACCGCAGTGCAAGAAACAGGGTTCAATAAATTCAAGATCTCATTTGTTCAAATAGGATTTAATGTTCACTGCCAGTCATATATCGGCAGAAATAATATTTCCCAGAAATAACAAAGGGTCACAACACAAGTCAGAATCATCATCCTGGGAGAAATCATAGAGATTATCGTTGCCAAGGAAACTTTTTTGTTATACAATTACTTTTATTTATGTTAAACAAAACTTTGACTTATCTAGATAGCATATGACTCAGTAATAGAAATTCCTGTACACATTATAATGTGTGTAGTGACTTATATCACTGAAGCAACCCTTGTGAACTAAACAATTAGTATCAGATAATGAGTAATAATTTTAAATGAAGACAACGCAGAATCAACACTTCATTTTGATGGTGACAGTTCCAGAATGTCAAAGAGATACTAGACCCAGAAATGATCATTAAATTACCTACATTCACTCATTTGTTTGTAATTATTAAAGATTTACATGCAAGAAGAACTTAGAGCCCCCACAGTCAGAGATATTGAGCGTGCAATAATTATTTCGTGCCTACCAAATGACTAGACACAATCTCAAAAGCCAATTTAAATCTAATGGTTGAACTAATCAATCCCAAGTGAAGAAAAGAAAAAGTGTGAAAATTTTT
>NW_022308095.1:0-294 GCF_002776525.5 Piliocolobus tephrosceles | reverse complement strand
CATAGTAGCCTTATAGAAGTATTGCAATTTCCATTCTAGGAAGTATTATGATTTTTTTTTTTTTTTTAGTATTTCTTATAAAATAAAAAGAGAGTTAAGAGAATCTATTTTCAACTTTAGTTAGCAATGACCTTATCTTTGAACTCAAAGTCATTGAAAATATTATTGAATATTGAGATTCACTGTTATTTATCAAATACAAATTCAATTGTATTCTATATGAAGTAACAACTTGTAGAAAGAAGCATATGGGCTTGAGAATACAAGACATGGTGAAGATGTCACACAGAAAGA
>NW_022308094.1:0-5183 GCF_002776525.5 Piliocolobus tephrosceles | reverse complement strand
AACATCCTTTCTCAGATTCTACAAAAACAGTGCTTCCAAATTGCTGAATAAATAGAAAAGCATAATGGCAAGATGAAGACACACTACACTAATGGTTTCTCAGATAACTTCTTTCTAGTTTTCACCCTGCGATATTGGCTTTTTCTCCAATGGCCTCAAGGAGCTCCCAAATATCCATTCACAGAATGGACAAAAATGGTGTTTCCAAACAACTGAATAGAAAAAGGTTATAACTCTGTGAGATGAATGCACACATCACAAAGCAGTTTCTCAGAAAACTTCTTTCTTATTTTTATCTGAAGATGTTTCCTTTTCACCACAGGCCACAATTCAATCCCAAAAATCCCTGTTCAGATTCTACAAAAGCCATGTTTCCAAACTGCCAATTGAAAAGAAAAGTTTCAATCTGAGTGATGAATTCACACATCACAAAACTGTTTTTTACCTAACTTATTTCTAGAATTTATCTGGGGTATTCACTTTTTCACTTTTGTCCTCAAAGAGCTTTGAAATATTGATTGGCAGAATGGACAAAAACAGTGTGTTGAAACTGCTGAATTGAAAGAATGGTTTAACTCTGTGAGATGAATACACACATCATGAAGCAGTTTCTCAGAACGGTAATTTTTAGTTTCTATCTGAAGATGTTTTCTTTACTGCCAGAGGCCTCAATGTGCTCAAAAATACCTCTTTGCAGTTTCTGCAAAAACAGTGTTTCTAAACTGCTGAATCCAAAGAGAAGTTTATGTCTAGGAGATGAATGCACACATCCCAAAGCAGTTTCTCAGAATGCTTCTACCTTGTTTTTATCTGGAGATGTTTCTTTTTTACCACAGACCTCAGTGCACTCTCAAATATACCTTCACAGATTCTACAAACACAGTGTTTCCAACCGGTTGAATGAAAATAAATGTTTAACTCTGCGAGATGAATGCACACATCACAAAGCGATTTATCAGATGGTTTCCTTCTAGAGTTTGTCCTGGGATGTTCACCTTTTCACCATTGGCCTCAATGAGCTCCCAAATGTCCATTTGTAGAATGGACCAAAACAGTGTTTAATAACTGCTTAATCAAAAGAGACGTTCAACACTGTGAGATAAAGACACATATCACAAAGAAGTTTCTTTGTATGCTTCTGCCTGGTTTATATCTGAAGAACCTTGCTTTTTCACCATAGGCCTCAATGCACTTCCAAATATCCCTTTGCAGATTCTACAAAAATATTGTTTAAAACCTGCTGGCTGAAAAGAAACTTTAACTCTGTGGATTGAATGCACACATCAGAAAACGGTGTCTTAGATAGCTTTCTTCTAGTTTTTATCATGTGTTATTCCCTTTCTCAGCTTTTTCCTAATGAGTTCCCAAATGTCCATTCACAAAATGGACAAAAACAGGTTCTCCAATCTGTTGAATATAAAGAAAGGGTTAATTCTGTTAGACGAATGCATACATCACAAAGCAGTTTCTCAGATAACTTCCTTCTAGTTTTCACCCTGATATGTTCACTTTTTCTCCAACGGCCTCAAGGACCTCCCAAATGCCCATTTGCCGAATGGACAAAAACAGTGTTTCCAAACTGCTGAATAGAATGAAAGCTATAACTCTGTGAGATGAATGCACACATCACAAAGCAATTTCTCTGAAAACTTCTTTTTTTATGTGAAGATGTTTCCTTCTTCACCACAGGTCACAATGCACACATCATGAAGCAGTTTCTCAGAAAGATAATTTCTAGTTTCTATCTGAAGATGTTTTCTTTACTACCAGAGGCCTCAATGTGCTCAAAAATACCTCTTTGCAGTTTCTGCAAAAACAGTATTTCTAAACTACTGAATCCAAAGAGAAGTTTAAGTCTAGGAGATGAACGCACACATCCCAAATATCCCTGTGCAGATTCTACAAAAACAGTGTTTCCAAACTGCTGAATGAAAAGAAAAGTTTAACTCTGCAAGATGAATTCACGCATTACAAAGCAGTTCCTCACACAGCTTCCTTCTAGATTTTATCCTGGGATTTTCCCTTTTTCATTTTTGGCCTTAAAGTGTTCCCAAATGTCCATTGTCAGAACGGACAAAACCACTATTTCCAAACTGCTAAATAGAAAGATAGCTTTAACTCTGTGAGATGAATCCACACATCACAAAGTGATTTCTAAGGTAGATTCCTACTAGTGTTTATCCTGGGATATTCCCTTTTTTTGCCATTGTCCTCAATGAGTTCCTAAATGTCCATTCACAGAATGGACCAAAACGGGTTTTCCTAACTGCTGAATCAAGAGAAAATTTTCACACTGTGAGATGAATGCCCACAAAACAAAGGTGCTTCTCAGAATGCATCTGTCTATTATTTATCTGAAGAACGTTGTTTTTTCACCATAGAACTAAGTGCACTTCCAAATATTCATTTGCTGATTCTATAAAAAGAGTGTTTAAAAGCTGCTGAAAGAAAAGGAAGGTTAACTTTGCGAGTTGCATGCACACATCACAAATCAGTGTCCTAGATAGCTTCTTTCTTGTTTTTATCATGCAATATTCCCTTTTTGGTCTTTCTCCTCATGAGCTCACAAATGTCCATTCACAGAATGGACAAAAACAGGGTTTCCAATCGGCTAAATAGATAGTTTTAACTCTGTAAGATGAATGCACACGTCACAAAGCAGTTTTTCAGAAATCTTCTTTCTACTTTTTTATCTGAAGATACTTCCTTTTTACCATAGGCCTCAATGTGCTCCCAAATGTCCCTTCACAACTTCTACAAGAACACAGCTTCCAAAATGTTGAATGAAAAGAAAGGCGTAACTCTGCGAGAGGAATACACACATCAAAAAGCAGTTTCTCAGATAGTTTCCTTCTAGTTTTTACCCTGGGATATTAGCTTTTTCTCCAATGACCTCAATGAGCTCCCAAATGTCCATTCACAGAATAGACAAAAATGGTGTTTTCAATTTATAATCTATGAGATAAATGCACACATCACAAAGCAGTCTCTCAGAAAGCTACTTTCTTCTTTTTATCTTAAGATGTTACCCTTTTCACCACGAGCCACAATGTGATACCAAATATCCTTGTGCAGATTCTACAAAAACAGTGTTTCAAAACTGCTGATAGAACAGAAAGGTTTAACTTGGGAAGATGAATTCACACCTCACAAAGTGGTTTCTCACATAGCTTCCTTCTAGATTTTTTCCTGGGATATTCACTTTTTTTTCTCTTGGCCTCAGAGATCTCCTAAATGTCCATTGGCAGAATGTACAAAAAGAGTGCTTCCAAACCACAGAATTGAAAGACGGGTTCAACTATGAGATGAATACACAGATCACAAAGCAATTTCTCAGAAAGTTTCTTTCTAGTTTCTATCTGTAGATGTTTTCTTTATCACCATAAGCCTCAATGCGCTCCCAAATATCCCTTCACAGTTTCTACAAAAACAGTGTTTCTAAACTGTTGAATTCATATCAAGTTTTAAGAGGTGTCCTTTTTCACCGCAGACCTCAAAACACTCCCAAATATCCCTTCACAGATTCTACAAACATGGTGTTTCCAACCTATTGAATGAAAATATAGGTGCAACTCTGTGAGATGAATGCACACATCACAAAGCGCTTTCTCTCATGACTTCCTTCCAGTGTTTATCCTGGGATATTCACTTTTTCACCATTGCCCTCAGTGAATTCCCAAATATCCATTCACAGAATTGATCAAAACGGTGTTTCCTAACTACTGAATTGAAGGAATGGTTTAACACTGTGAGATGAATGCACCCATCACAAATAAGTTTCTCAGAATGCTTCTGTCTAGTTTTTCTCTGTAGAAGTTTCTTTTTTCACCATAGGCCTCAATACGCTTTCAAATATCCCTTTGCAGATTCTACAAAAATGGTGTTTAAAAACTGCTAAAAAAAAAAAAAAGTTTTAACTCTGTGAGTTGAATGCCCACATCACAAATCGATGTTTTATATATCTTCCTTCTAGCTTTGATCTTGGGATATTCCCTTTTCTGCCTTTGTCCTAACGAGCTCCTAAATGTCCATTTGCAGAATGTTGGAATTCAGTGACACTGAACGGAGGGACTGGCTGAAGCCATGGCAGAAGAGCATAAATTGTTAAGATTTCAATGACATATATTAGTTCCCCAAATTAATACTTTCATAATCTCTTACTCCTGTCTTTACTACAATCTCTGAACATAAATTATGAAGATTTCATGGACACTTATCATTTACCCAATCAATACCCTTGTGATTTCCTATGCCTGTCTTTACCTCAGTCTCTTAATCCCATCATCTTCATAAGCTGAGGAGGATGTATGTTGCCTCAGAACCCTGTGGTGATTATCTTAACTGCACAAATTGTTTGAAGAGCATGTGTGTTTGAACATGACATTTGGACACCTTCAAAAACGAACAGGATAACAGCAATGTTCAGGAAACAAGGGAGACAACCTTAAACTCTGACTGCTGGTGAACCAGGTGGAACAGAGGTGTATTTCTCTTCTTTCAAAAGCAAATAGGAGAAATATCACTGAATTCTTTTTCCCAGCAAGGAACATCCCTGAGAAAGAGATGTGCCCCTGATAGTAGGACTCTAAAATGACTCCTTTAGGGGCAGCTGTCTTTAACAGTCGAAGACAAAGGGATGAAATAACCCCTGGTATTCCATAGTGCTCCCAGACTTATTTGGATGAGGACATTCCTGCCTAATAAATTTGGTCAGATCGGTTGTCTGCTCTCAAATCATGTCTCCTGATGTTATCAATGACAATGCGTGCCCAAAACTTCCGTAGCAATTTTAATTTCTTTTTTTTAATTATACTTTAAGTTCTAGGGTACATGTGCATAACGTGCAGGTTTGTTACATATGTATACATGTGCCATGTTGGTGTGCTGCACCTATCAACTCGTCAGCACCCATCAATTCATCATTTATATCAGGTATAACTCCCCAATGCAATCCCTCCCCCCTCCCCCCTCCCCATGATAGGCCCCAGTGTGTGATGTTCCCCTTCCCGAGTCCAAGTGAGCTCATTGTTCAGTTCCCACCTATGAGTGAGAACATGCAGTGTTTGGTTTGCTCTTCTTGTGATAGTTTGCTAAGAATGATGGTTTCCAGCTGCATCCATGTCCCTACAAAGGACACAAACTCATCCTTTTTTATGGCTGCATAGTATTCCATGGTGTATATG
>NW_022308093.1:0-1046 GCF_002776525.5 Piliocolobus tephrosceles | reverse complement strand
TGACAGCATTAAAAGAAGAGGCCTTTTTGGAAGTGAGCAGGTCAGCACGGTGGGGTCCTCATGAATGGAATGAGTGTCCCTGTAGAAGAGGTCCCAGAGAGCTCCTTCATTCCTTCCACCAGACGAAGACACAGTGAGAAGATATTGTATATGAATCAAAAGGCTGGTCCTCACCAGAGACTGATTCTGCTGCCACCTTGATTTGTACTTCTCAGCCTCCACAGGCGGTTCTGAGTGGCAGCAGGAGTTAGGGTGTGGAGGGTTGGAACAAAGCAGATGAAGGATCACTGTTTTCCAGCAGGACAGAGCGCTGAGAGGTAGTGAGGGTGACCTTCCAGCAATATTAGAGTAACTTGGGTCATGGTATTTTAAATTTTTTTAGCAGTTCACATGTGCTAAGAGGGCTGGTACCTTTGGAGCCCAGATACCATGCTTGGAGGAAGACTAAGCATTCCACAGGGAGAGGAACTGAGCCCACCTGCAAGGATGGGCTAGAGAACACAGAGCAACCAGCTTTCTAGGAAAAACCAAACTGTGATTTGCAATGTAAATTTATGTAAATTTCTGTGGTTAAGATGCTCCCAGCTATGGACAGTTTAAGAACTATCACACAAAACTCCTCTCTGATGAGCTGGCCTGATCTGGCCCCAACACATCACAGGGTCTTGTCGCTCAGCTTTCTGAGAGTTCCCAGCTGAGCCAGCACCACCCGCCACCTGTGCATGAATGTCCTGGCCCTGGAATTTTCAGATCTCAGCAGAACCTCTCCTCTTATGCCCATGGAAGGATCCAAACCCCAATTGCTAATGTGTGAGTGAAGACCTGATCATGCTGTTTCAATCCACTACTTTCTGTGGTGTCTTTTCACACAGTCTTAGATGAACAGAAGGCACAGTTTTGGTGAGAAGTTGAATGTGTGCATTTTGTGTGTGTGTAAATCTCAGTTTCTCTGTAATATTGAAGAAGTAGGACAGAACCCTCTCACCTTTTCCCCAAAGTGTCACAAAGAGCCCATCGTCATGGCAGCATGGAACTGTGGACTCTTA
>NW_022308092.1:0-8448 GCF_002776525.5 Piliocolobus tephrosceles | reverse complement strand
GGCTGCATAGTATTCCATGGTGCATATGTGCCACATTTTCTTTATCCCGTCTATCATTGATGGGCATTTGGGTTGGTTCCAAGTCTTTGCTATTGTGAATAGTGCCGCAACAAACATACATGTGCATGTGTCTTTATAGTAGAATGATTTATAATCCTTTGGGTATATACCCAATAATGAGATCGGTGGGACAAGTGGTATTTCTGGTTCCAGATTCTTGAGGAATCACCACACTGTCTTCCACAATAGTTGAACTAATTTACACTCCCACCAATAGTGTAAAAGTATTCCTATTTCTCCACTTCCTTTCCAGCATCTGTTGTTTCCTGACTGTTTAATGATCACCATTCTAAATGGCGTGAGATGGTATCTCACTGTGGTTCAATGATGTAGACAGACATTGATTAAATCGTCACCAGCAAGTATAAATCTCCAACTGCAGGGATACTGTGAAAGAGATATACATGGTGATATAAGTGTTTGAAATGAAAATTTGACCTCATCAGTGAGTCAAAGGACTACCAAGAAAAGGACAAAATATTTGATATGTAGAGGAAAGAATAAGACTTACCCAAATGAAGAAGGAAGAGCAGCTAAGGCCAAAAGGGAGCCCATTAAAGATGACCTATTGCAAAATTTAGCATTGTACACAGGAGGGCTGAAAGAAAGAAAATACGGCTCAAGTAGAGTGTATAAAGGTATCAAGTTTGAGAGAACGCTAGAGATAGTAGTGGTCACATTGTGCCAGGCCTTGCAGGCACTGTAGATGAGTTTTACTTTTATATTAGGGCAATGGTCAGTCACTGAAGATTTTTAAGAGGGATAGGGAATGACTGGAGTGTTTTTTTGTTTCAATAAGATTGAATTGCCTTCAGTTTTGTGTGAGCCAGGTAAGAGCAGATTTGGACAGGTCAGTAGGTTATTCTAGCAAACCAGTGATAGATGATACTAACGAGACTGGTGGTGAGGATGAAGAGGAGGGAAGCAGAATTGTGAGGCATTAAAGGAATTAGGTCAATAGGACTGTAACTTGCATAACAAGGCTATATTATTTACCCAAGAAGGGAGCTGTGTAAGAAGACCATGGTTTGAAAGGAAGATCATTAACTTAGCTTTGAAAATATTGTGTGGAATGAATACTTGTTCCTCAAGATGAGAGAAAAGACCTGTGCTGAAGATATAAGTTTGGAAGTTATAAACACATGGTGATTGAAGTCTTGGGCATTAATTACATTGCTTATGGGGGCAGTACAGGGTGAGAGAAGAGGGTCTTGGAATGAGCCTTAGGAAACTCAAATATTTAATAATTAAGGGCAAGAAGTATCCTGTAAAGAAGACCAACAAGAACAGACTGAAAATAAAAAAGGACTGGACACGTATGTCTAACAATGAAGCCCCAAAATGCTCAAGAAAAATAGGCAGAACTGAAAGGAGAAACAAATAATTCAACACAAGTTATTGCCAAGGTTAATATACTACTATGAGTAATTGATAAAACAACTAGATATAAAATCAACAAGAGTATAGAAGACTTGAAAAACACTAAAATAAAAAAAAATTATTTTTTAGACTTAAAAAATAAAAAATCTGAGAAATCTCTAAATATTTTAAATTAAGTATTACATGTGTAAATAATCCATATGTCAATGAGAAAAAACACAGGGGAAATTGGAAAATATTTTGAAGCAAAGAAAAGCAAATAAAAAACCCCCACATATCAAAGATTATAGTATTTGGTAAAACAATGGTTAGAGGAAAATTGATAGCTTTAAATGATAGCTATATTAGAAAAAGAAGAAATGTCTTAATAATGTGAATTTACACTTTAAGGAATTAGAAAAACAGTTAATGATAGCACAACAGGGTGATAATAGACAGTATTACAAAAAATCTAAGAGGCTGGGCACGGTAGCTCACGCTTGTAATCCTAACACTTTGGGAGGAGGAGGCGGGTAGATTGCCTGAGCTCAGGAGTTCCAAATCAGCCTGGGCAACACAGTGAAACCCCGTCTCTACTAAAATACAAAAGAAATTAGTGGGGCGTGGTGGCACATGCCTATAGTCCCAGTTACTCAGGAGGCTGAGGCAGGAGAATTGCTTGAACCCGGGAGGCAGAGGTTGCAGTGAGCCGAGATCATGCCACTACACTCCAGCCTAGGCAACAGAATGAGATTCTGACTCTAAAAGAAGAAAAGAAAAGAAAATCTAAGCAATCTACACACAAAAAGTTCTAGAATTAGTAAGTTAAGCAAGGTTGCAGAGTAACAGATAATTAACAGAGCAACAAATAATTCAAAAATGAAATCAAGGCAATGACTCCACTTAAAATAACATCAAAATAAATAAAATACTGGGAATAATTTTTTAAAAAAATGCAAAATGCGTATGCTTCATATTATAAAATACTGCTGAGAGAAATTTAAAAAGGTCTAAATCAGAAAGGTAAAGAATACTCAATAGAATCAGCTGAAACATAAATAAGAAAAAAACAGACTTTAACAAGGTAGATGGATACAATATAAAAGTAGAAAACCCATTTTGTCTCATATTTCAGAAAGAAGTAATGCAGAAATACAAAAGAAAATACTTGACTATAGCAGAATCAAATAAAAAGTAACAAAAAATAGGCTTTCTTGTATAAAATTTAAACAAAGCCAAAAATAAGATTTAACTAGATGGAGGAAAAATCTTTTTTAAACTATGAAAACACCAATTTTTAAAAATTGATTTGCAATTTTGATGCAAGTTAATCAACATTTAAAGAATTTTGAGTGAGATTGTCAAAGCAATTCTAAATCTCCTCTGAAAAAATGAATAAATGAAAACTACTAAAATATTTCAAAAAAGTGAGGAGAGGAGCTATTGCTTTACCAGATATAAATGTTTCCTATAACATGTCAATAATGGAAATAAAATGGTAAACAATAGTCGACAGGTAGATCAATGGGGAGAAAGGTAGTTCCAAAGTGGATTATGAATATACATAATACTTAGCAATATTATTTTGTTTGAGATAATTTAAGCAGGGTTATAATGGTTGCCCACTTGACAAACAATTTTAGATATGCATTCTGTAGAACAAAGTCCATTTTAGATGAAACAAAGAGTTGAATGTCAAAAATATCCCCAAACCAAAACAAGCCAAATGAAAAACATAAAACCACACAAATAGAAGGAATATGAGTGAATATTTATCTGATATGGGGGGGGGAGAACCTTATGACAAATAGTGAAAGATATCTTCAAGGAAGAAGTGAAATTTAGCTTATTAGTAAACAATAAAAGACATTCTTAAAAAGTCTTAAACAAAAATAAAATGGAGGAGACTGATAAAATGTTCGTTGGAAATATGACAAGTGAAAGCTTGATACAAGCACATAAACTCAATTGGGAGAAAAATCAACAACCCAGAATCTGTCACCCTGCCAAAAAGAGTATGTATGAACAAATAACAGCATAAGAATATTAAACAAATAAAAATTAAGATGAATATAGTTGACAAATGTAGTTGTACTTAGGAATACATCTAACTAGGGCCGTCAGAAATCTCTGCAAGGAGAACTACAACAGTCTGTTGAAAAAAAAATCAAATGATACAAAGAAATGGAAAAACTTCCCATGCTTATGAATCTGAAACAGCAATATCATTAAAATGACCATACTACCCAAAGCAATCTACAGATTCAAAGCTATTTCTATTAAACTGTAAATGTCATTTTTTACAGAATTCAAATAATGTATTCTAAAATCCACAGGGAAACAAAAGAAGTCCGATAGTCAAACCAAATCTAAGCAAAAAGAAGAAAGCCAGAGGCATCACACTATCTAACTGAAACTATACTACAAGGCTCTGGTAACCAAAAGAGCACACTACTGGTACAAAAGCAGACACACAGCCCAATCGAACAGGATAGAAAACTCAGAAATAGAACCACAAACCTGTTTGGAGGAACGGAGGCAGGATGGTGCACTTCCGGGTTCTTCTTCACCACCAACTCTTCCCCTGTGTGCAAGAATGCAGCTGAGGCCCGGGAAGATGCAGATTAATCAGGCATGCACCAGGTGATGTCAATCCGAGGAGACCAAGATTTACCTGGTGGCACCTGCGGAGCGCTCCCCCTCCCCCGACACGCCCGTGCCCTGCCTATTGCCCTTCCACTCCTAGAAAAGTCGCTCCCAGCAGATGCGCCGGGGGGCGGGCTTTCTCAGCCCCCACTCTCGTCAGGACTGTATTAGAAATTCCGCCCCCCGCCCCCAACAGCTCCTGTCCCTGAAGCTAGATGACCAAAGAATAAATTTGCAGTTTTGCTTTTAGCCTTGCCTACTCGCTGGTTCTTTTGTGTCCACTCTGGTGGTCTTAGAAAAACAAATCAACACCTACAAACTCAACAAAGTTGGAAGCAATGCAGAAAGGATTTCTTATTTAATGGTGCTGGGATCTTCAACAAAGTTCAGGTGCTGATCCTCAACAAAGTTGACAAGCAATGTGGAAAGGATTCCTTATTTAATAAATGGTGCTGGGATACTTGGCTAACCATATGCTAGCCATATATAGAAGAATGAAATTGGACCCCTACCTTTCACCATATACACAAATTAACTGAAGACGGCTTAAGGAATTAAATGTAAGATGTAAAATTATAAAAATCCTAGCAGAAAACCTAGGAAACACAATTCTGGACATTGACCTTGGTAAAGACGTTATAACTAAGTCCCCAAAATTAACTGCAATGAAACAAAAATTTACAAGTCAGACCTAATTAAGCTGAAGAACTTCTGCACAGCAAAATAAACTGTCAACAGAGTAAATATAGAATCCACAGAATGGGAGAAAATATTCTCTTTTTTAAAAAATTATACTTTAAGGTCTGGGATACATGTGCAGAACATGCAGGTTTGTTACATAGGTATACAAGTGCCATGGCGGTTTGCTGCACCCATCAACCCATCATCTACATTAGGTATTTCTCCTATTGCTCTCCCTCTTCTAGCCCTCCACCCTCTGACAGGCCCTGGTGTGTGATGTTCCCCTCCCTGTGTCCATGTGTTCTCATTATTCAACTCCCACTTATGAGTGAGAACATGCAGTGTTTGGTTTTCAGTTGCTGTGTAAGTTTGCTGAGAATGATGGTTTCCAGCTTCATCCATGTCTCTGCAAAGGACATGAACTCATCCTTTTTACGGCTGCATAGTATTCCATGGTGCATATGTGCCACATTTTCTTTATCCCGTCTATCATTGATGGGCATTTGGGTTGGTTCCAAGTCTTTGCTATTGTGAATAGTGCCGCAACAAACATACATGTGCATGTGTCTTTATAGTAGAATGATTTATAATCCTTTGGGTATATACCCAATAATGAGATCGGTGGGACAAGTGGTATTTCTGGTTCCAGATTCTTGAGGAATCACCACACTGTCTTCCACAATAGTTGAACTAATTTACACTCCCACCAATAGTGTAAAAGTATTCCTATTTCTCCACTTCCTTTCCAGCATCTGTTGTTTCCTGACTGTTTAATGATCACCATTCTAAATGGCGTGAGATGGTATCTCACTGTGGTTCAATGATGTAGACAGACATTGATTAAATCGTCACCAGCAAGTATAAATCTCCAACTGCAGGGATACTGTGAAAGAGATATACATGGTGATATAAGTGTTTGAAATGAAAATTTGACCTCATCAGTGAGTCAAAGGACTACCAAGAAAAGGACAAAATATTTGATATGTAGAGGAAAGAATAAGACTTACCCAAATGAAGAAGGAAGAGCAGCTAAGGCCAAAAGGGAGCCCATTAAAGATGACCTATTGCAAAATTTAGCATTGTACACAGGAGGGCTGAAAGAAAGAAAATACGGCTCAAGTAGAGTGTATAAAGGTATCAAGTTTGAGAGAACGCTAGAGATAGTAGTGGTCACATTGTGCCAGGCCTTGCAGGCACTGTAGATGAGTTTTACTTTTATATTAGGGCAATGGTCAGTCACTGAAGATTTTTAAGAGGGATAGGGAATGACTGGAGTGTTTTTTTGTTTCAATAAGATTGAATTGCCTTCAGTTTTGTGTGAGCCAGGTAAGAGCAGATTTGGACAGGTCAGTAGGTTATTCTAGCAAACCAGTGATAGATGATACTAACGAGACTGGTGGTGAGGATGAAGAGGAGGGAAGCAGAATTGTGAGGCATTAAAGGAATTAGGTCAATAGGACTGTAACTTGCATAACAAGGCTATATTATTTACCCAAGAAGGGAGCTGTGTAAGAAGACCATGGTTTGAAAGGAAGATCATTAACTTAGCTTTGAAAATATTGTGTGGAATGAATACTTGTTCCTCAAGATGAGAGAAAAGACCTGTGCTGAAGATATAAGTTTGGAAGTTATAAACACATGGTGATTGAAGTCTTGGGCATTAATTACATTGCTTATGGGGGCAGTACAGGGTGAGAGAAGAGGGTCTTGGAATGAGCCTTAGGAAACTCAAATATTTAATAATTAAGGGCAAGAAGTATCCTGTAAAGAAGACCAACAAGAACAGACTGAAAATAAAAAAGGACTGGACACGTATGTCTAACAATGAAGCCCCAAAATGCTCAAGAAAAATAGGCAGAACTGAAAGGAGAAACAAATAATTCAACACAAGTTATTGCCAAGGTTAATATACTACTATGAGTAATTGATAAAACAACTAGATATAAAATCAACAAGAGTATAGAAGACTTGAAAAACACTAAAATAAAAAAAAATTATTTTTTAGACTTAAAAAATAAAAAATCTGAGAAATCTCTAAATATTTTAAATTAAGTATTACATGTGTAAATAATCCATATGTCAATGAGAAAAAACACAGGGGAAATTGGAAAATATTTTGAAGCAAAGAAAAGCAAATAAAAAACCCCCACATATCAAAGATTATAGTATTTGGTAAAACAATGGTTAGAGGAAAATTGATAGCTTTAAATGATAGCTATATTAGAAAAAGAAGAAATGTCTTAATAATGTGAATTTACACTTTAAGGAATTAGAAAAACAGTTAATGATAGCACAACAGGGTGATAATAGACAGTATTACAAAAAATCTAAGAGGCTGGGCACGGTAGCTCACGCTTGTAATCCTAACACTTTGGGAGGAGGAGGCGGGTAGATTGCCTGAGCTCAGGAGTTCCAAATCAGCCTGGGCAACACAGTGAAACCCCGTCTCTACTAAAATACAAAAGAAATTAGTGGGGCGTGGTGGCACATGCCTATAGTCCCAGTTACTCAGGAGGCTGAGGCAGGAGAATTGCTTGAACCCGGGAGGCAGAGGTTGCAGTGAGCCGAGATCATGCCACTACACTCCAGCCTAGGCAACAGAATGAGATTCTGACTCTAAAAGAAGAAAAGAAAAGAAAATCTAAGCAATCTACACACAAAAAGTTCTAGAATTAGTAAGTTAAGCAAGGTTGCAGAGTAACAGATAATTAACAGAGCAACAAATAATTCAAAAATGAAATCAAGGCAATGACTCCACTTAAAATAACATCAAAATAAATAAAATACTGGGAATAATTTTTTAAAAAAATGCAAAATGCGTATGCTTCATATTATAAAATACTGCTGAGAGAAATTTAAAAAGGTCTAAATCAGAAAGGTAAAGAATACTCAATAGAATCAGCTGAAACATAAATAAGAAAAAAACAGACTTTAACAAGGTAGATGGATACAATATAAAAGTAGAAAACCCATTTTGTCTCATATTTCAGAAAGAAGTAATGCAGAAATACAAAAGAAAATACTTGACTATAGCAGAATCAAATAAAAAGTAACAAAAAATAGGCTTTCTTGTATAAAATTTAAACAAAGCCAAAAATAAGATTTAACTAGATGGAGGAAAAATCTTTTTTAAACTATGAAAACACCAATTTTTAAAAATTGATTTGCAATTTTGATGCAAGTTAATCAACATTTAAAGAATTTTGAGTGAGATTGTCAAAGCAATTCTAAATCTCCTCTGAAAAAATGAATAAATGAAAACTACTAAAATATTTCAAAAAAGTGAGGAGAGGAGCTATTGCTTTACCAGATATAAATGTTTCCTATAACATGTCAATAATGGAAATAAAATGGTAAACAATAGTCGACAGGTAGATCAATGGGGAGAAAGGTAGTTCCAAAGTGGATTATGAATATACATAATACTTAGCAATATTATTTTGTTTGAGATAATTTAAGCAGGGTTATAATGGTTGCCCACTTGACAAACAATTTTAGATATGCATTCTGTAGAACAAAGTCCATTTTAGATGAAACAAAGAGTTGAATGTCAAAAATATCCCCAAACCAAAACAAGCCAAATGAAAAACATAAAACCACACAAATAGAAGGAATATGAGTGAATATTTATCTGATATGGGGGGGGGAGAACCTTATGACAAATAGTGAAAGATATCTTCAAGGAAGAAGTGAAATTTAGCT
>NW_022308088.1:0-1216 GCF_002776525.5 Piliocolobus tephrosceles | reverse complement strand
TTTTGCGTTTATTGCTTTTTTTTCTTTTTTTTCGTTTATTTCTTTTTTTCTTTTTTTTCCTTTTACTTTTTGAATAGCACTAATATATGCTTAATTACCACCCACTATAACTTATAGTTTCGTGTATTCTTTTTACCTAATTTCCTACAGTATTGCATATATATATGTATATGTTTATATATATTTTTTTTAACCCCATCTCTGTAACTTTTATTAATTATGATTATATATGTAATTTATGAACACGCTTTTTAAGGATTAATTTGAATGTTAATAACGAAAAAAAATAATAATAATAAAATTCACATATCTATATAAAATAAATTGAATTAACCAGTTGTATAATGCTTTATCTTACTTTTTTATTTTTTTATTCATGTTTAAAAGGTTTCACATGCAATCTACAAAATACTTTCTCTTTATATTTAATTTTTTTTTATTTTATTTTGTTTTATTTTATTTTGCTTTATTTTATTTTGTTTTATTTTGTTTTATTTAATTTTATTTTTTTTTATTTATTTTTTTTTATTTTAGTTTATTTTAGTTTATTTTATTTTAGCTTATTTTATTTTATTTTTTTGCATTTTTCGCTCTTTTTTTGTACTCATCGCAATTTATCTTTTTTTTTTTTTTTGCATTTTCCATATGTTGCAAAATAGTTATAAATTTTTTTTTTTTCTCTTATGACAAAAGTACGGAAATAACAGTATAAGAAAGCATAAATAAACTCATACATGTACATATATATGCATACGTATATATATTTATACATTATTTAAAAAAAAATGATAATGATAGATCTTACAGAAACATGCTATTGCAGGACTATATTATTAAAAAACACATACATATTTAATTTATTTCATTGAATACTTTTTAAAACTATTTTGTTTTGTTTTCGTGTAGTTTTACATGTGTATATTTACATATATACTTATGTATATATGTTTTCGCACTTTTTAAAAGCCACATATTAATATATAAACATTTGTTTGTATATAAAAATGAATAGTAATTTATACCAGAATGATAATATATATAATAACTTAAGAAAATTAAAAGTAAATAAACAACATTATAATTACATTAATCAGAATATCCAATCCAATGAGAAATTTATTAGTAGACTTCAAAATATCATGACTCTGTCAGGTAAAAAAGGGCAAAAAGTTGGCTATATATATATCTGCACATTAATATATGCATATACGTTATT
>NW_022308087.1:0-4876 GCF_002776525.5 Piliocolobus tephrosceles | reverse complement strand
AAATTAAAAATTTAGCTATAAATAAAATTTAGGTATAAATTTATAAGTGATAATTAACCATTAAAAAGTATACCAATTATCGAGTGCAAGTTGATAAAACAAAAATATTTATTTGTTTTATATACTACTTTTGCAACTTTTATTTTTTTATTGTTGCAATTATAATTGGTTACAAAAAAAAAATTTATTAAAAACGTTAATAGGTAATCAGATAAAAAAAAAAAAAAAAATTACAAAAAAAAAATTAAAGTCTTTCATTGTTTTTAAATAAATTATGAATAAAAGTTTAAAACATATAATTTTGTTTTTTATATCAATTTGAATATAAAAATTTAACAACAAGTACGTTATGCCAGACAAGTTTAAATAAAAATTATATATATATATATATATCATATTTTTGGCTTTATATTATGTATTTAAATGTTTGTTGATCACATTTTTTAAAAATATATAATTTTAATATAATAAAAATATATAACATAAAATAATATTTAAAAAATAGCGCGCAATTAAGTAATGTAAAACTATATGTTAAATACGAAGCAATTCAAACATAATAGTCGTGTTATATGTGTGTACCGTGTTAATTTTTTTTTTTTTTTTTTTTTTTTTTTTGATAAATTTGTATAAATTTCTTACACTTTTTATATAACCAGAAAAAATTGATATAAAAATTTACAATGTAGCATTGCTAAATATTTTGTTTGTTTGTTTGATTGTTTGATTGTTTGATTGTTTATCTTTTTTATTAGTTTTATTAATTTTGATTTTAACATAAAAATATAATAACCATAACATATGACAAATGATAAGTAACAAAAATAACACATACTATACATATTAAATGTTCAATGTTTATAATGACCAATATCATTAATATGTATTAAAGAACATGTTTAATTCGAAGTTTAACAACTTATAAAATGTGTAATTGCTATTATACAAATTAATATATAAAAAACTGTGTTTTAAATTTTTATTTTTTCTTGACGTTATAGCTTATTTTTGTCATATTGCGTTTAATTATGTACAAAAATTAGAATAAGTAGTTTAATTAGAATAATTATTTTGCTTTTTGACATCAAATTTAAGATAAAAATAATTTTTTTTTTAATCTTATACCTGTTTTCTGAACACAATAAATTAAAAAATTGATTATCGTATTAAAAAGTCGTGACTGCTTTTAAAGCATCCTTACAATTTTATATATAAAAGAACATTAAAATTTTTTACTTATCAGCTTTTAATTATATTTGCATATGTTGCTTACTGCACATAGCTCATATATTTAATGTTAAATTATTACTCTACTAAAATGTTTAGTTAATATTTTTTTCCAATTCACTGAGTCTTTTATCAAATTCTTTTGTTTTTTTATCAGCTTTTTGAAGTTGTGAGGCAAAACTGGCTACCCTGTATGCAACTGGCATATTTTCTTCTTTCTGTTTTTCAATGTCATCACAAATCTTTTTCATTCTCTTGTCAAAATCGTCAAATTTTTTATCAAATTTATCACTCCAATATTTATCAAGTTTTGACCGTTTTTCTAAACACATCCTTCCAATATATATTCCCGCAAATAAACAAAACTGTAATACCAATGTTCCTAATAAGCCTAAAAGTATATATTTCCAAAGACTACTTTTGCAACATTTGCGTTCTTTGCTTTTTGGATTAAGTTTTGTCAAATTTAAGCTGTTGCCCAAAGTATTGGTTAATGGAGCATCTCCCGTAACTAAATTCATTATAAGTAATACATTGGCAATATAAAAAATAATAGATACTTTCATTTTGTGTTAATAATAGAAAAACATAGCCATTTATATACTAAAATAATAAAACGATATATAATTTTTTTATATGTTTATCTATTTTTATATATATGTTTAAGTAATACATAAGATTATTGGTATTTTACTATTATATAGCTCATTTATTATAATTAAAAAAAAATGATTTAATTATTATAGCCTAATTTATTTTTTTGTTCACTTTATTTTTTATCTTATTCATTGTATTTTTACTATTTTATAATCCTTTTTTATAAAATACGAATATATTAGTTAGTATTATGGTTTTTATTTTTTTTTTATAATGTACGTGTTTTTTTAAAAAGTTTGCTTTTACGAAATTTATATGGTTGTTTTAAATATATAATTAAAAAAAATATAAAGGAAACATCAAAAACTGATTATATTCTTTTTTATGTAGCTACATACATTTATTATTTGTAAAACTAATATATATCACAGTATCTATATTTTTATTACAAGTGTTGTGGCACATTAATTATAATTACAATTGCGTAATGTAATATATATAAAATCGTTAATTATGGAGTGTAAATTAATAAAAAATTTCTTAGAATTAACCATTTTTTGAAAATAAACAAAAGCTTTTGTGTTAAATAATTAACTGATCAATTAAAGTGTTAAAAATCTACTATTATTATTTGCGTATCAATTAATTTGAATAACACGATTTTTAAAGATGCTAAATTCATTTCAAATTATTATGTTTTGTTTATATATAAATAAAATTGTCACATGTACATGTATAAACATAAATAAATATATAAACATATAAATAGTTTCATAAATATGTACCCACACGAGTATACACAGTGTTAAATATTTATACGGTTTCAATTTATTTGTTCTTAACACAAGAGAAATAATATATTGTATAATTAAACTATATAAATATGCTTTTTAAATATTGCAAAAAATAATAAGTTTGCGTTAGGTATATGTTACATTTTATATTTGTCTTAAACGAATTATTATTATATACAATTTTAAAGGTGCTGTTATAATAATTCAGTTTTAAAAAATTAGCTTTAATCTTGTATTATTTTTACAATTAAACAAAAGAAAAATACATTTATAAATAAATATACATATATACATAACTTTTTACATACTTTTTTTTTTTTAATGTACCATAATTTCTAACTACAATAAACGATATTATGTATTTAAAATCATTTACATTAAATGTACCTAGTAAAATAATATATAACATATTGCTTATCAATCTAAAATTTATAACTTAAATTTACAAATGTTTACAACATATATATATATATATATATGATAATATATAAACAATTATTTTTCATTTTTTGAAGACTAAGTACATCTTAATAAATAGGAGTAATAAAAATATAAAAAAAAAAATAACAATTATATAAATATATACGATATAACTATGTTATTCAAAAAACAATGTTAATTATAGTATTTACTTAAATTTTAATTTTGTAATTCTTATTTTTTTTTTAATTCTTTATTAGTCAAAAATAAAAATGATTGTATTTAAATTGCAAAACTTATAAAATAAAAAAATGTCAATTATTAAGTATTATATTTGCAATCACGTAAACGACTTTTTATTTTAAATAATTTCATTTTTTTTGTATACAAACAATAATAAAGATATGATGTTCTTAAATATTATGTACTTAAATGTTAACAATTTTAGACATCAAAAATTTTAAAACTTTTTTTTATTTATTAACTTAAAAACATATTTATAAAGATAACAAATACTTTTTTAATTAAATTTTGTGTGTAAATTTATAAATAATAAATAACCACTAAAAATTATAACGATTGACAAGTAAATATTTTTCAAGTACAAATATATATTTGCCCTATATGCTACATTTTTAACATTTCATTTTTAAATTTCATCGTAACATTTAAAGTTAATTATAAAAACAACTTAATAAAGATATTGATATGTGAAATTTTTAAAATATAACCTATCATTTCACTTTAATAATAACATAAAAATTAAACACAAAATGTATAATTAAAAACAAATTAAAATAAAAATCATATATATACATATAAAATTCTAAGCTTTATATTACATATTTAAAATTTTTTTAGCTTAATTTTTTTTGACAAATTTTTTTAACTGTTAAATAAAAAAAAAATATAATAATATTTAAAGATAGCGCTTTTTATAAAAATTGATATCGATAGATGCACATCAAGCAAGTAAAACTTAAAGCATTTGTTATATATGTTTATACTGTATGTTTTTTTTATTTTGTTTTTATACTTTTTTTTAGTTATAATATCTTTTTATACAGCACATAAACAGCAAAAAAAATAATATATAACAACATATAAGTAAAATAGATAAAACGTTTATACTACATATCTTAAAAATTGAATTTATATGACAAGTATTATCAGTATAAATTAAAAAAAAATTTTAACTTCATTTTAAACAATGTATAAAAATATATAATCGTTATCTCAGCAATCAATGTATATAAAACTGTGGTTTAAATTGCAATTATTTTATTACGTCCGATTTGACCATTGTCATATTACATATACGTAAATTTAAATACAAGTAAAAGTTATAAGTAGAAATATTATCTTGCTATTAATCATCAAACTCACAGTAAATAATGTAGTTTTATTATATGCTTATTTTCAAAACACAATAAATCAAAATGTTTATTTTTGTATTACAAAATCATAACTATTTTTATAGCGTTATTTATCAAGTTATATTTAAAAAAAAAACATGAACATTTCTTACATATCAGCTTTATAATATATTTTTTGTTTTGCTTCACTCATATGGATTATATATCTTATAATAAATTACAAATTTATAGTTTAAAACTAAAATTCGAAAAAATTGACGAAGTGATAAAAGAATTAGAAAACTAACAGAAATATTCTTAAACTGATAATATACCTTTACTTTCTCTTAATTACTCGAATTACCTGAATTACTCGGAATACTCAGATTACTCGGGGTTACACTTTTTCGTCCAAGATAAAATCCCAGAATACCACCACACCAAAATGTTAATATTCCTACTATAAATGAAATTAAGTAAGGA
>NW_022308084.1:30607-45171 GCF_002776525.5 Piliocolobus tephrosceles | reverse complement strand
CTTTAACCCTGTGAAAAGAGTGGACATGTCACAGAGCAGTTTCTTGGAGTGCTTCTTTCTGTTCTTTAATAGAAGGCATTTCAATTTTGCCATACTCTTCAATGTGCTCTGAATATCTCTCCTTTGGTTTTACAGGAACAGTGTTCAAACTGTACCTTATGAGAAGAAAGTTATAACTCCCTGAGTGGAATGCACACATCACGAAGCCGTTTCTCAGAAAGCGTCTCTCCAGTTTTTATCTGACTATATTTCCTCCTTCACCATAGGTCTGAATGTGATCCCAAATATCCCTTCAAGGATCCATCCACGAGGGAGTTTCCAAGCTGCATAATGTAAAGAAGGCTCCATGTATGCGAGATGAATAAGCATAGCAAAAAGCAGATTCAGAAAAAGCTTCTTTCCAGTTTTTATCTGAAGATATTTCCTTTTTTACCATAGTCCAGAATGTGATCCAAAGGTCCCTTCGTGGATCTGTCCATGATAGTTTCCAAGTTGTGTAATGTAAAGAAAGCTTTATCTACGTGAGATGATTACACATATCACAGAGTAGTTTTCTAGAGAGTTTTTTCCAGTTTTTGTCAGAGGCTATTTCCTTTTTCACCATCGGCATCAACATGCTACCGAATATCACTTGGTACCTGTTTCTCCAAAAGTGTTCCCCGATGCTGTATGAAGAAAGAGGCAGACCACTATAACTGGAATGAAAACGTCACAGAGTAGTACCTCAGTAAGCTTCTCTCCAGTTTCGGTCTGATCATATTTCCTCTTTCACCGTTAGCTTCATAGTGCTCCGGAATATCCCATCACACGCTAAACATACACAGGGCTAGAAAACTGCTCAAGGAAAAGAGAGGCTTATCTGAGTGAGAGGAATTAAGACTACACAGAGCAGTTTCACAGAAAGCTTCCTTCTGGATTTTACCTGAGGATATTTCTTTCTCCATATTCTAAGGATCATTTCCAAATGTCCTTCCTCAGATTCCACAAAAACAGTGATTTTAAGCAGCTTGATCCAAAGAGTGGTTTAACTCAATGAGCCGAATACACACATTGCAATGCAGTTGCTCAGAACGTTTCTCTGCAGGTTTCATTCGAAGGCGTTTCCTCAGTTACCACAAGCTTCCCGGTGTCACTAAATATCCCTTCCCAGATTTTTCAAAGACAGAGTTTCCAAACTGGGCCACATAGAGTAAGCATTAACTCTGTGAAGTGAATGCACATATCAGAGAGCTGATTCTTGGAACGTTTCTTCCTCGATTTTCTTCCAGTATATTTCACTATCCACCAGAGTCTTCAATGCATTCCAAAATATCAGTTTTTTGTTTTCACAGGAACAGTGTTCAAACACTGCCTTGCGAGAAATGAGGTATAACTCCCTGAGTGGAATGCATACATCACAAAGTAGTTTCTCAGAAAGCTTTTATCCAGTTTTTATCTGAAGATATCTCCTCTTTCACAGTAGGCCTGAATGTGCTCCCAAACGTCCCTTCGCAAATGTGTGCATGACGGAGATTCCAAACTGCATTATATAATTAAAGTTTTAACTATGCGAGATGAATAAATATATCTAACACAAATCAGTTTCACAGAAATCTTCTTCCCAGTTTTTGTCTGAGGATATTTCCTTTTTCACCATAGTCATCGCTATACTCCCGAATATGTCATGGTAGCTTTTTCTCCAAAAGGGATTACGGAATCCTCTATGAGAAGAAAGGTATATTTCTGTGAGTGGAATGCACACATCACAAAGCAGCTCCTCAGGAAGATTCTCTCCAATTTCTATCTGAAGATGTTTCCTTTCTCACCGTACGCCTCAAAGCCCTCCAGAGTATCCCTTCACAGACCAAACAAAAGCAGTGTTTTGATACAGCACAAAGAAAAGAGAAGCTTAACTGTGTGAGTGGAAATCACGTACACAGAGCAGTTTCACAGAAAGCTTCCTTCTGGTTTCTATCTGAGGTTACTTCTTTTTCAGGATATTCTAAAGAGCGTTTCCAAATGTCCTTTCTCTGATTCCACAGAAACAGTGATTTCAAACTGCTGAATCTAATGAATGATTTACCTCAATGAGATGAATACAACCATCACAAATGAGTTGCGCAGAAAGCTTCTCTCGGATTTTTTATGGAAGACATTTCCTTGCCTCACACAGGCCTCTGGGTGCCACTTACAATCCCTTCGCAGAAGCCTCAACGACCGACTTTCAAACTGGGAAATGTAGAGTAAGTTTTAACCCTGTGAAAAGAATGGACATTTCAGAGCGCAGTTTCATTGAATGCTTCTTCCTGTTTTTTATTGGGCGGCATTTCACTTCTTGCTATAGTCTTTAATGTGCTCTGAATATCAGTCTTTTGGTTTTACAGGAACAGTGCTCAAACTGTGCCTGATGAGAAGAATGTTATAATTCTCTGAGTGGAATTCACACATCACCAAGCAGTTTCTCAGAAAGCTTCTCTACAGTTTTTATCTGATTATATTTCCTCTTTCAACATAGGCCCAAATGTGATCCCAAATATCCCTACGTGGATCCATCCAGGAGGGAGTTTCCAAGCTGTGTAATGTAAAAAAAGCTTCATCTATGTGAGATGAATAAACATAGCAAAAAGCAGATTCACAGAAAGGTTCTTACTAGTTTTTATCTGAAGATATTTCCTTTTTCACCCTAGTCTTGAAAGTGCTTCCAAAGGTACCTTCGTGGATCAGTCCATGACAGTTTCCAGACTGCATAATATAAAGAAAGCTTTATCTATGTGAGATGATTACACATACCACTGAGTAGTTTCCTAGAAAGCTTCCTTCCAGTTTTTGACTGAGGCTATTTCTCTTTTCAGCATCAGCATCAACACGCTCCTGAATATCACCTGGTAACTGTTTCTTGAAAAGGTTTTACCTGACACTGTATGAGAAGAGAGGTATAACACTGTAACGGAAATGCACACGTCACAAAGCAGTTCCTTGGAAAGCTTCTCTCCAGTTTCGATTGGAACATATTTTTTTTTCACCGTAAGCCTCAAAGTGCTCCCAAATATCCCATCACATGCTAAACATACACAGGGCTAGAAAACTGCTAAATGAAAAGAGAGGCTTATCTGAGTGAGAGTATTTAAGACGACACTGAACAGTTTCACAGAAAGCTTCCTTCTGGGTTTTACCTGAGGACATTTCTTTCTCCATATTCTAAGGATCGTTCCCAAATGTCCTTCCTCAGATTCCACAAAAACAGTGATTTCAAGCTGCTAAATCGAAGGAATGGTTTAACTCTAGGAGACGAATACACACATTCCAAGGCAGTTGCTCAGAACATTTCTCTGCAGGTTTCATCGGAAGATGTTTCTTCACTCACCACAATCCTCCCGGTGCCCCTAAATATCCCTTCACATATTCTTCAAAGACACAGTTTCAAAACTGGGCAACATAGAGTCAGCATTAACTCTGCAAAGTGAATGCACCTATCAGAGAGCAGATTCTTGGAACGTTTCTTTCTCGATTATATTTCAGTATACTTCACTATTCGCCATAGTCCTCAATGCGTTCAAAAATATCACTTTTTCGGTTTCACAGGAACAGTGTTCAAACACTGCCGTTTGAGAAAAGAGGTATAAATCCCTGAGTGGAATGCATATATCACAAAGTAGTTTCTCAGAATGCTTCTATTCAGTTTTTACCTGAAGATATCTCCTCTTTCAACGTTGGCCTGAATGTGCTCCCGAATGTCCTTTCCCCAATCTGTGCATGACGGAGTCTCCAAACTGCATAATATAATTACAGTATTACCTACGTGTGATGAATAAACATATCTAACACAAACCAGTTTCACAGAAATCTTCTTTCCAGTTTTTGTCTGTGGATATTTCCTTTTTCACCATAGCCTTACTTATACTCTGGAATGTCTGTTTGTAGCTTTTTCTCCAAAAGAGGTTCCGGAATCCTCTAGGAGAAGAAAAGAATATTTCTGTGAGTGGAATGCACACGTCACAAGCAGCTTCCCAGAACCCTTCTCTCCAGTTTCTATCTGAAGATGTTTCCTTTCTCACCATAAGCCTCAAAGTCCTCCAGAATATCCCTTCGTAGACTAAACAAAAACAGTGTTATGATACAGCTGAATAAAAAGAGACGCTTAACTGTGTGAACAAAATTCACGTGACACAGGAAAGTTTCACAGAAAGCTTCTTTCTGGTTTCCGTCTGAGGTTATTTCTTTTTCAGGATATTCTATAAGCGTTTCCAAATGTGCTTTCTCAGATTCCATAGAAACAGTGATTTCAACCTGCTCAATCCAAAGAATGATTTAACTCTATGTGATGAATGTAAACATCACAAAAGAGTTGCGCAGAAAGCTTCTCCCTGATTTTCGATTTAAGACAATTCCTTGCTTCACACAGGCCTCTGGGTGCCACATACTATGTTTCCGTAGAATCCTCAAACACCGACTTTCAAACTTGGAAATTTAGAGTAAGCTTTACCCCTGTGAAAAGAATGGGCATGTCAGAGAGCACTTTGTTCGAGTGCCTCTTTCTGTTTTTTATTGGACGACATTTCACTTTTTGCCACCGTCTTCAATGTACTCTGAATGTCACCCTTTAGTTTTAAAGCAACAGTGTTCTAACTGTGCCTTATGAGAAGAAAGTTATAATTCCCTGAGTGGAATGCAGACGTCACCAAGCAGTTTCTCAGAAAGCTTCTCTCCAGTTTTTATCTGACTATATTAACACTTTCACCCTAGGCCGGAATGTGATCCCAAATACCCTTCGTGGATTCATCCACGAGGGAGATTCCAAGCTGTGTAATATAAAGAAAGCTTCATCTATGTGAGATGAATAGACATAGCAAAGAACAGATTCACAGAAAGCTTCTTTCCAGTTTTTATCTGAAGATATTTCATTTGTCACCATAGTCCTGAATATGCTCCCAAAGGTCCCTTCATGGATCCGTCCATGACAGTTTCCAAGATGCGTAACGCAAAGGAAGCTTTATCTATGTGAGATTATTACAGATATCACAGAGTAGTTTCCTAGAAAGCTTCTTTCCAGTTTTTTTCTGAGGCTATTTCCCTTTTCACCATTGGCATCAACATGATCCCGAATAGCACCTGGTACCTGTTTCTCCAAAGGGGTTTCCCTGATGCTGTATGAGAAGAGAGGTATAACATTGTGACTGAAATGCACAGGTCACAAACGATTTCCTCGGAAAGCTTCTTTCCAGTTTCGGTCTGAAAATATTTCCTTTTTCACCATTAGCCTCAAAGTGCTCCCGAAAATCCCATCACATGCTAATTATACACAGGGTTAGAAAACTGTTCAATGACAAGAGATACTTGACTGAGTGAGAGAAATTAAGACGACAATGAGCAGTTTCACAGAAAGCTTCCTTCTGCATTTTACCTGAGGATATTTCTTTCTCCATATTCTAAGGATTGTTCCCAAATGTCTTTACTCAGATTCCACAAAAACAGTGATTTCAAGCTGCTCAATCCAAAGAATGGTTTACCTCTATGAGACGAATACACACATCGCAAAGCATTTGCTCAGAACGTTTCTCTGCAGGTTTCATTGGAAGGCATTTCCTCACTCAACACAAGCCTCCAGGCGTCACTAAATATCCCTTCACAGATTCTTCAAAGACAGAGTTTCTAAACTGGCAAAATAGCGTAACCATTAACTCTGTGAAGTGAATGCACATATCAGAGAGCAGATTATTGGAACGCTTCTTCCTGGATTTTATTTCAGTATATTTCACTATTTGCCATTGTCCTCAATGCATGCTGAAATATCACTTTTTCCATTTCACAGGAACAGTGTGCAAACACTGCCTTGTGAGAAAAGAGATGTAACTTCCTGAGTGGAATGCATACATCACAAAGTAGTTTCTCTGAAAGCTTCCATCCAGTTTTTATCTGAAGATATCTCCTCTTTCACTGTAGGCCTGAATGTGCTCCTGAATATCTCTTCGCGGATCTGTGCATGACGGAGTCTCCAAACTGCGTAATATAACTAAAGTTTTAACTATGCAAGATGAATAAATATATCTAACACAAAACAGTTTCCCAGAAAATTTCTTTCCAGTTTTTGCTGAGGATATTTCCTTTTTCACCATAATCCTAGCTATACTCCCAAATATCTCTTGGTAGCTTTCTCTCCAAAAGGGATTTCGGAATCCTCCAGGTGAAGAAAGGTATATTTCTGTGAGTGGAATGCACATGTCACAAAGCAGCTCCTCAGATAGCTTCACTCCAGTTTCTATCTAAAGAGGTTTTCTTTCTCTCCATAACCTTCAAAGCCCTCCAGAATATCCCTTCGCAGACTAAAGAAAAACAGTGTTATGGTACAGCTCAATGAAAAGAGAAGCTTAACTGTGTGAGGGAAATTCACGTGACACAGAGCAGTTTGACAGAAAGCTTCCTTCTGGTTTCTCTCTGAGGTTATTTCTTCTTCAGGATATTCTAAAGAGCGTTTCCAAATGTCCTTTTTCAGATTCCAGAGAAACAGTGATTTCAAACTGCTCAATCCAAAGAATGATTTAACTCTACAAGATGAATACAAACATCACAAAACGGTTGCGCAGACAGCTTGTCCCCAATTTTCGATGGAAGATTTTTCCTTGCCTAACACAGGCATCCAGTCGCCTCTTAACATCCCTTCGCAGAACACTCAGTGATCGACTTTCATACTGGGAAAAGTAGAGTAAGATTTTACCCTGTGAAAAGAATGGACATATCAGAGAGCAGTTTCTTCTAGTACTGCTTTCTATTTTTATTGGATGACATTTCACTTTTTACCATAGTCTTCAATGTGCTCTGAATGTCACTATTTTGGTTTTACAGGAACAGTGTTCAAACTGTGCCTTAAGAGAAGAAAGGTATAACTCCCTGAGTGAAATGCACACATCACCAAGCAGTTTCTCAGAAAGCATCTCTCCAGTTTTTATCTGGCTATATTTCCTCTTTCACCATATGCCTGAGTGTGATCCCAAACATCCACGAGGGAGTTTCCAAGCTGTTCAATGTAAAGAAAGCTTCATCTGTGTGAGATGAATAAACATAGTAAAAAGCAGATTCACAGAAAGCTTCTTCCCCGTTTTTATCTAAAGATATTTCCTTTTTCACCATAGTCCAGAATGTGCTTCCAAAGGTCCCTTCATGGATCCGTCCATGACAGTTTTCAAGCTGCGTAATGTAAAGAAGGCTTTATCTATGTGAGATGATTACACATATCACAGAGTACTTTCCTAGAAAGCTTCTTTCCCGGTTTTGTCTGAGGCTATTTCTCTTTTCACCATCAGTATCATCATGCTCCCGAATATCACTTGGTACCTGTTTCTCCAAAAGTGTTTCCCTGACCTTGTATGAGAAGAGAAGTATAACACTGTGACTGGATTGCACATGTCACAAAGCAGTTCTTCGGAAAGCTTCTCTCCCGTTTCGGTCTGAACATATTTCCTTTTTCACTGTTAGCCTCAAAGTGCTCCCGAATATCCCATCACACGCTAAACATACACAGGGCTAGAAAATTTATCAATGAATAGAGAGGCTTACCTGAGTGAGAGGAATTAAGACGACACAGAGCAGGTTCACAGAGTTTTCTTCTTGAGTTTACCTGAGGATATTTCTTTTTCCATATTCTAAGGATCGTTTCCAAATGTCCTTCCTCAGATTCCACAAAAACAGTGATTTCAAGCTGTTCAATCCAAAGAATGATTTAACTCTAGGAGATGAATACACACATTGCAAAGTAATTGCTCAGAACGTTTCTCTGCAGCTTTCATCTGAAGACGTTTCCTCGCTCACCACAAGCCTCCAGGCATCACTAAATATCTTTACACAGATACATCAAAGAGAGAGTTTCAATATTGGGCAACATAGAGTAAGCATTAACTCTGTGAAGTGAATGCACATATCAGAGAGCAGTTTCTTGGAACGTTTCTTCCTCGATTTTACTTCAGTGTATTTCACTGTTTTCCATAGTCCTCAAAGCGTTCCAAAATATCACATTTTCGAAATCACAGGAACAGTGTTCAAACACTGCCTTGTGAGAAAAGAGGTATAACTCCCTGAGTGGAACGCATACATCACAAAGTAGTTTGTCAGAAAGCTCCTGTCCAGTTTTTATATGAAGATATCTCCTCTTTCACCATAGGCCTGAATGTGCTCCCGAATGTCCCTTCGCAGATGTGTGCATGATGAAGTTTCCAAACTGCGTAATATATTTAGTTTTAATGATGCAAGATGAATAAATATATCTAACACAAACCAGTTTCACACAAATATTCTTTCCAGTTTTTGTCTGAGGATATTTCCTTTTTCACCATAGCCTATCCTATACTGCCAAATATATTTTTTGTAGCTTTTTCTCCAAAAGAGATTCCAGAATCCTCTAGGAGAAGAAAAGTATATTTCTGTGAGTGGAATTCACACATCACAAAGCAGCTTCCAAGAAACTTTCTCTCCAGTTTCTATCTGAAGATGTTTCCTTTCTCACCATAAGCCTCTAAGCCCCCCAGAATATCCCTTCGCAAACTAAACAAAAACAGTGTTATTATACAGCTCAATTAAAAGAGAAGCTTAACTGTTTGAGTGGAATTCACGTGACACAGAGCAGGTTCACAGAAAGATTCCTTCTGGTTTCTATGTGAGGTTATTTCTTTTCAGGATATTCTAAACAGCGTTTCCAAATATCCTTTCTCGGATTCCACAGAAAGAGTGATTTCAAACTGCTCAATCCAAAGAATGATTTAACTCTATGAGATGAACACAAACATCACAAAAGGGTTGTGCAGAGAAACGTTCTGAGCAACTGCTTTGCGATGTGCGTATTCGTCTCCTAGAGGTAAACCATTCTTTGGATTCAGCAGCTTGAAATCACTGTTTTTGTGGAATCTGAGGAAGGACATTTGGGAACAATCCTTAGAATATGGAGAAAGAAATATCCTCAGGTAAAATCCACAGGTAAGCTTTCTGTGAAACTGGTCTGTGTCGTCTTAATTCCTTTCACTCAGATAAGCCTCTCTTTTCATTAAGCAGTTTTCTAGCCCTGTGTATGTTTAGCACGTGATGAGATATTCAGGAGCACTTTGAAGCTAACAGTGAAAAATGAAATAAGTTCAGCCCGAAACTGGAGAGAAGCTTTTGGAGGAACTGCTTTGTGACGTGTGCATTCCACTCAGAGTGTTATACCTCTCTTCTATTACAGCATCAGGGAAACCCTTTTGGAGAATCAGCTACCAAGTGATATTCGGGAGCATGCAGCTGCTGATGGTGTAAAGGGAAATAGCCACAGACAAAAACTGGAAAGAAGCTTTCTAGGAAACGACTCTGTGATATGTGTAATCAGCTCACATTTATTAAGCTTTCTTTACATTACGCAGCTTGGAAATTGTCATGGAAGGAACCACGAAGTATCTTCTCATAAAGCACAGTTTGACCACGGTTCCTGTAAAACCAAAACTGATATTCGGAGCACATTGAAGAAAATGGCACAGAGTCAAATATCGTCCAATAAAAAACTGAAAGAAACACTCAAAGAAACTGCTCTCTGACATGTCCATTCTTTTCACAGGGTTGTAGCTTACTCTACATTTCCCAGTTTGAAAGTCGGTCTTTGAGGATTCTGTGAAGGGATACTAAGTGGCAACCTGAGGTCTGTGTGAGGCAAGGAAATGTGTTTCATGAAAAATCAGAGAGAATCATTCTGTGCAACTCTTTCATGATGTTTGTATTCATCTCATAGAGCTAAATATTTCTTTGGATTGAGTACTTTGAAATCACTGTTTCTGTGGAATCTGAGAAAGGACATTTGGAAATGCTCTTTGGAATATCCTGAAAAACAAAAAACTTCAGAAAGAAACCAGTAGGAAGCTTTCTGTGAAACTGCTCTCTGTCACGTGAATTCTGCTCGCACAGTTACACTTCTTTTTTCATTGAGCTGTATCATAACACTGTTTTTGTTTAGACTACGAAGGGATATTTTGGAGGGCTTTGAGGCTTACGATGAGAAAGGAATCGTCCTCAGATAGAAACTGGAGAGAAGTTTTCTGTGGAACTGCTTTGTGATGTGGGCATTCCACTCAAAAAATATACCTTTCTTCTACTAGAGGATTACGGAATGCCTTTTGGAGAAAGAGCTACGAAGAGATATTTGGGAGAATAGTGACGAGTATGGTGAAAAAGGAAATATCTTCAGACAAAAACTGGAAAGAAGACCTGTGAAATTGCTTTGTGTTTGATATATTTATTCATCTCGCTTAGTTAAAACTTTCATTATATTACGCAGTTTGGAAACTCTGACATACACAGATCCATGAACGGACATTTGGGAGCACATTCACGCCTACGGTGAAAGAAGAGATATATTCAGATAAAAACTGGGTAGAAGCTTTCTGTGAAACTACTTTGTGATGTATGCATTACACTCAGGGAGTTATACCTCTTTTCTCACAAGGCAGTGTTTGAACACTGTTCTTATGAAACCGAATAAGAGATATTTAGCAACGCCTTGAGGACTATGGCGAATAGTGAAATATACTGAAATAAAATCGAGGAAGAAGCGTTCCAGGAATTTGCTCTCTGATATGTTCATTCACTTCACAGAGTTAATGCTTACTCTATGTTGCCCAGATTGGAAACTCTGTCTTTGAAGAATCTGGGAACGGATATTTAGTGACGCCCTGAGGCTTTGGTGAGCGAGGAAACGTCTTCCATTGAAACCTGCAGAGAATCTTTCTGAGCAACTGCTTTCGATGTGTATATTCGTCTCAAGGAGTTAAACCATTTTTTGGATTGAGCAGTTTGAAATCACTGTTTCTGTGGAATCTGCGAAAGGACATTTGTGAACGATCCTTAGAATATGGAGAAAGAAATATCCTCAGGTAAAACCCAGAAGGAAGCTTTCTGTGAAACTGCTTTGTGTCGTCTTAATTCCTCTCATTCAGTTCAGCCTCTCTTTCCGTTGATGAGTTTTCTAACCCTGTTTATGTTTAGCGTTTGATGACGTATTCGGCAGCACTTTGAAGCTTATGGTGAAATAAGAAATATATTCAGAACGAAGCTGGAGAGAAGCTTTCCGTGGAACTGCTTTGCGACATGTGCATTTCACTCACAGTGTTATACCTCCTTTCTCTTACACCGTCAGAGAAACCCTTTTGGAGGAACAGGTACCAAGTGATATTTGAGAACATGTTGATGCCGATGTTGAAAAGGGAAGTAGCCTCAGACAAAAATTGGAAAGAAGCTTTCTAGGAAACTACTTTGTGATATGAGTATTCATCTCACATAGATAAAACTTTCTTTACATTACTCAACTTGGAAACTGTCATGGACGGATCCACGAAGGGACCATCGAGTGCACATTCAGGACTATGTTGAAAATGGAAATATCTTCAGAAAAAAACTGGAAAGAATGTTTCTGTAAATCTGCATTTTGCTATGTTTAATCATCTCACATAGCTGAAGCTTTCTATACATTACACAGCAGAAAAACTCCCTCGTGGTTGGATACGCGATGGGATATTTTGGATCACATTCGGGGCTGTGGTGAAATAGGAAATATAGTAAGATAAAAAATGGAGAGAAGCTTTCTGAGAAACTGCTTGGTGATGTGTGCATTCCACTCAGACAACTATAACTTTCTTCTCATAAGGCACAGTTTGAACACTATTCCTGTAAAACCAAAAGAGTGATATTTGGAGCACATTGAAGACTACAGCAAAAAGTGAAATGTCGCCCAATAAAAAACAGAAAGAAGCACTCTAAGAAGCTGCTCTCTGACATGTCCATTCCTTACACAGGGTTAAAGCTTCCTGTACCTTCCCCAGTTTGAAAGTCGGTCTTTGAGGTTCCTGTGAAGGGATCCTAAGTGGCAACCAGAATCCTGTGTCGAGCAAGGAAATGTCTTCCATGGAAAATCGGAGAGAATCTTTCTGTGCAACTCTTTTGTGATGTTTGTATTCATCTCATAGCGTTATATGATTCTTTGGATTGAGCAGTTTGAGTCAGTGTTTCTGTGTAATCTGAGAAAGGACATCTGGAAACGCCCTTTAGAATATCCTGAAAAAGGATTAACCTCAGAGAAAACCAGAAGGGAACGCTCTGTGACACTGCTCTGTGTCATGTGAATTCTGCTCACACAGTTAAGATTCAATTTTCATAGAGCAGTATCATAACACTGTTTTTGTTTTGTCTGCAAAAGGATATTCTGGAGCCCTTTGAGGCTTCCGGTGAGAAAGGAAACGTCTTTAAATAGAAACTGGAGAGAAGCTGTCTGAGGATATGCTTTGTGAAATGCGAATTCCACACACAGAAATATACCTTCCTTCTCATAGGGGATTCCGGAATCTCTTTTGAAGAATAATCTACCAAGGGATATTTGGGAGTATAGTGATGACACTGGTGAAAAAGGAAATATCCTCAGACAAAAACTGGAAAGATTTCTGTGAAACAGCTTTTTGTTAGACATGTGTGTTCGTCTCGCATAGTTAAATCTTTAATAATATTATGAAGTTTGGAAACTCCCTCATGCACAGATCCGCGAAGGGACATCCGCGAGCACATTGCGGCCTATGGTGAAAGAGGAGATATCTTCAGATAAAAACTGGATAGAAGCTTTCTGTGAAACTACTCTGTGATGTTTGCATTCCACTAAGGGAGTTATACTTCTTTCTCATAAGGCAGGGATTGAACAGTGTTCCTGTGAAACCGAAAAAGTGATATTTCAGAATGCAGTGAGAACTATGGCGAATAGTGAAATATACTGAAATGAAATCGAGGAAGAAGAGTTCCAAGAATCTGCTCTCTGATATGTGCATTCACTTCACAGAGGTAATGCTGACTCTACGTTGCCCAGTTTTGAAACTCTGTCTTCAAAGGATCTGTGGAAGGATATTTAGTGACGCCCAGAGGCTTCTGGTGAGCGAGGAAAAGTCTTCTGATGAAACCAGCAGAGAAACGATCTGAGCAACTGCTTTGTGATGTGTGTATTCGTCTCATAGAGTTATACCATTCTGTGGATTGAGCAGCTTGAAATCACTGTTTTTCTGGAATCTGAGGAAGGACATATGGGAACAATCCTTAGAATATGGGGAAAGAAATATCCTGAGGTCATATCCAGAAGGAAGCTTTCTGTGAAACTGCTCTGTGTCATCTTCATTCCTCTCACTTAGTTAAGCCTCTCTTTTCCTTGAGCAGTTTCCTAACCCTGTGTACATTTTGCGTGCGATGGGATATTCGGGAGCCCTTTGAAGCTAACGGTGAAAAAGGAAATATTTTCAGACAGAAACTGGATAGAAGCTTTCCTAGGAACTGCTTTGTGACGTGTGCATTCCCCTCACAGTGTTATGCCTCTTTTCTCATACAGCATCAGGGAAACACTTTTGGAGAAACAGAAACCAAGGGATATTCGGGAGCATGTTGATTCCGATGGTGAAAAGGAAAATAGCCTCAGACAAAAACTGGAAAGAAGCTTTCTAGGAAACTACTGAGTGATATGTGTAATCATCTCACATAGTTAAAGCTTTCTTTACATTACGTAACTTGGAAACTGTCATGTACGGGCCCACGGAGGGACCTTTGGAGCACATTATGGAGTATGGTAAAAAAAGAAATATCTTCAGATAAAAACTGGAAAGAAGATTTCCGTGAATCTGCTTTTTGCTATGTTTATTCATCTCACATACATGAAGCTTACTTTCTTTTTTTTTTTTACATGAATCATTTTTTTAAAATTATACTTTAAGTTCTAGGGTACATGTGCATAACGTACAGGTTTGTTACATATGTATATCTGTGCCATGTTGGTATGCTGCACCCATCAACTCATCAGCACCCATCAATTCATCATTTATATCAGGTATAACTCCCAAATGCAATCCCTCCCCCCTCCCCCCCATGATAGGCCCCATTGTGTGATGTTCCCCTTCCCGAGTCCAAGTGAGCTCATTGTTCAGTTCCCACCTATGAGTGAGAACATGCGGTGTTTGGTTTTCTCTTCTTGTGATAGTTTGCTAAGAATGATGGTTTCTAGCTGCATGCATGTCCCTACAAAGGACGCAAACTCATCGTTTTTTATGGCTGCATAGTATTCCATGGTGTATATGTGCCACATTTTCTTAATGCAGTCTGTCACTGATGGACATTTGGGTTGATTTGCATGTGTCTTTGTAGTAGCATAATTTATAATCCTTTGGGTATATACCCAGTAGTGGGATGGCTGGGTCATATGGTACATCTAGTTCTAGATCCTTGAGGAATTGCCATACTGTTTTCCATAATGGTTGAACTAGTTTACAATCCCACCAACAGTGTAAAAGTGTTCCTATTTCTCCACATCCTCTCCAACACCTATTGTTTCCTGATTTTTTAATGATTGCCATTCTAACTGGTGTGAGATGGTATCTCATTGTGGTTTTGATTTGCATTTCTCTGATGGCCAGTGATGATGAGCATTTTTTCATGTGTCTGTTGGCTGTATGAATGTCTTCTTTTGAGAAATGTCTGTTCATATCCTTTCCCCACTTTTGGATGGGGTTGTTTGTTTTTTTCTTGTATATTTGTTTGAGTTCTTTGTAGATTCTGGAAAT